>NC_142371.1:12475000-12685000 GCF_059441005.1 Hippichthys cyanospilos
TGTGTTATTACTTATTAATCATCCAGTGAAATAATAGCAACTCTGACCAAATAGCGGCCATTTGAAAGTTAAGGAGTAATTAACTGTGCTAATCAGTTTTAGTTGACATTGCATTCATAGTTAATAGATGTCTTGCCTGCCTCTATGACCAGCACATGGCATTGTTGCGGCGATTACTGCAGGATTAAAGAAGAGAAATAAGCTTAGCTGGTGGCGAACCACGTGGCTGTGATCAGGGATTGAAAGAGAGAGATAGAAGGGGAGGACGGCCAGGGGAAGGAACAAAACTCCTCATCCAGTCCAGATGTCATTTTAGTAGACTTGCACAATTGATTCACTGCCTTGGACATGCATATATGCACACAAACATTAGAATTAGCATTTAAAGCATTTACCTTAAGAATTTTTAAAAAAAATGTTAGTAGTATACAGTGATCCCCCTACTTCCTGGTTAATGGGGGATGTCAACTCCCCGCGAAGTCTGAAACCCGCAAAGTAGGGTATCAGTTCCTAGATTTCTATGTACGCCCCAATACAGCCGCAGTAACCATAAACAATCCTTTTTTTTTTTTTTTTTGTATTTTTTGCCTATTTTATTTTCTTTCTCCTATTATTTAACATTACATTATCCTTATTAACATTATTAACATTATTGTATATTAATTAAATAACTAATATTACTTAGTTTGTTGAATTTGTTCTCAGGACTGGTTATCCGCACCAAGACTCCGGTGAAAGAGTACACAAGTCATCACGTTGAACTTCACATTTATTTTGGCTCATGTATGGTGTTTCATGTAGTATCTGTTGAATAATAAATCAACAACAATGTTAAAGTCAGTCAACTAACATATAAACACTTGCCAAACTTTAATCTATGAATTTAGCTACTGTATTTTTAGCCGACATTAGCGGGTTAGCAACAACTAACAACAACTACTAACTATAAAGTGATACCTCTACACAAACAAACACATAAACAGAATAAACACTCATCGCTTACTAAACATAGGCAGTAGCGTGCGTTATTAACATAAATGATAATAAACTGTAAATATGAGTTTACGTTGTCATTCACTACGTCACCGTAACGAGCCGAATGACGCACAGAGAATTTTTATTTTGAAATATTTTTAATTTTTCCTGGAAAAACCCACAAAGTACTAAGACCGCGATATCTGAGACCGCGAAGTAGGAGGGATCACTGTAAATGTTTTTCATTAAAAACTATTACTTGGTACATTTGCATTTAGTGACCAGCAAAATGAACATTAAAATACTGTATAATAGAATTCCTTGACTGATCCTTCATTTTATAGCAGGTATATAACAAAAACGGGAGCTATAAAGGAATAATCATTATTTCTTTAGTATGGGTGGGAATTTTTCTGACTGCGATTTCGTTCTTGATTCAGTCAGTCTATTGTTTATTAATTATCATTTCAATTATTTTAGAGAAAAAGGGGAGCATAAACTGGTAGATTAGCATCCATTTTGTTTAATGTCTTTGACTTCAAGCAAACCACCGGTGTTGATTGGTTCAGAATGATTGCTCTCTATATTGTTAATGGATTATTGGGCTCAAAATTCCAGCCTGCTGGGATTTCATTCAATTTCATATAAGAACTGACCGTGGGTCTTCCTAGACATCCAGCATGACACCTAGACTTAATTCAAACTCACTTTCATTTTACCCATTACTGTCGACTGAAAATGACATCACAATTGCTCAGTACTTACAAAATGACTAACTTCGGGTTTCCAGAGTTTGGTCATGTGACATTAGCAAGCTTAGCAAACAGGATTAATCTTTGTGTTACCTTTTTTATACACTATACACATATGCATCCATGCTCGCAAATTTCTTTTACTATTTCTCCAGATGCTATTGCCATGCTTTAAAATAAACAAAATACAATGTGCACCACAGTCTTTTTCATAATCCTTCAGTCAGCTCTCTTTTTTTTTTTTTCTGATCACAAGTGCGTGGTTGTAGTGCAGATTGAGGGGTAGTGATGTTGCCTGTCTGACTAACTTAGGGAAACAAGCTGGAAATGTCTCCAGGCTACTGCAGCTAATCATTCAGTCCATCGAAGAACTAATCGTTAGCCCCCGATGTCAGTCTAACCTTGCCATGATGCTTTTTATTCAACGCGTGCATGCACGACTGCGTCTTTATATTGGGAGAGCATGTGAAAAAAATGGACGTCATTCAAACATTGTATGGGAATACAGAACAATGGGGACTTAAATAATTTAGAATAGCATCAAATTACGTTTTATGAGGAACACAATAAATGGCAGAAATTATTTAATTATGATGGCACAAAATGACATGATTTTGTATGGTTGTTTACTAATGCTGCTAAATGCATCATATTATGCAAGACATGATATTTTGCACTAGCTTCCTCTTATGTATACAGTATTCTCACTCAATCTACTCCGTAGTATGCTCAGAATGTAAGTTGATTCATTTATTAGTGGTTGATTATTACTGCCCTTATTGCTCTATTACTGTTTTTTTTTTGTTTGTTTTTGCTTTATTGTCTACCTTATTATTTGCTTGATTATGGAATGTAGTCTTCTCAGGGAAGTGAACAGAATAAGAATTTCAGAGGGTGGAATTACTATACATAGCACAATAAAGCTCTTGAATCTTCCGGTCAGATTTTCTACAACTCAAGTCTTGATTTTTTAAGGTATGCTCTGTTTGCAGTGATTACCATGTTAGTGCTTCTCATTTTTCTTAGAAAATAAGATCAGAGCTATCTATAATACAAAAGCACTACGACTAACCTGAAGACTTCTGGGATTGGCACCAGCAAGCCCGTGACCCTTATGAGGACAAGCGGTTAAGAACATGGACGGATGGATGGATGGATGAATATGCAAACTTATTATTTTTGTTCTTGTTGTAGTTTTGACGAAGAAGAAGAAGAACACATTGATGGGCTAGACCTTAGTGTACAATTGAGACTGATGAACAAGGAAATCAAACAGGTATCATCATCAGCTGCCGATTGTATCTGATGTTGTCTCCTACACTTCCACAAGATACTGAACAAAAGCCTTATTTTAGCTCTTAAGATTATGTTTTGGGGCCTGTTACTCACCCCAGTTCCCTGCTGCCTGTCTGTAGCTTGGGGGCCTTGCAGTCAACTACACAGGAAAGAAGAGACCAAAGACAGAGAGCCTTTTAGTAGAACCCACCCTCCTCACCAGCAGTGCAACATATACAAGCCCACATCCACCATCAGCACCACCACCTTTTCCACTGGCTCTTAAATCTTTTCTAAAGAATTCCCCAGCACACTTACACCCTCCCTTCAGCTATCCCCTTGGCCTCAATGCCCTGTTCCCACATTGTATCCAGATGTGAGGATGATCACTGGGGAGAGAAAGCCTTAGGCAAAGCCCACTGGTAATGACCAGGTAATGACAACCATTTTTTTGTTTGTTTTTTTTATATCATTATATTATTCCCTGACTTTTTAGTCATTAAGGGCATACACCCAAACAATTACAATTCATTATTTTTCTTCTACCTAGTCTTCCATCACAAAAATAAGAGCTGGTGTGGCTTTGTATTTTTTTTAATTCCTTTTACTGGCTAAATTGTTTTCACTAAAATGGAAAAATATAAACCTTTTTTATGTTGTTCTCCTCTTTCTTTATTTTTGTAGAAAATAAAACTAAAAAATTGGGGAGTTTGGTCCCTTTCTAAGGGGTTTGAGTCCCTCAGATGCTCTGAGGTTTTAGTAGATATGGAGAAAGAACAAGTCAACCAAGTCAGGTAATAGTAATTTGATGTATTTATTTTATTGAACAAATTATAATCACATTTCAAAATTTGAAAACTAAACAACACAAACATACAGTAAGCAAGTTAAATAAATTGTCAGTATATTGCAGTTCAGTGAGGTATACTTTTTCAAAATAAAGTATGAAGTATAAAACTTTAAATTTACTCAGATGTTAATTCGGCTATTGTTTTACATCAAAGACAAAACAAGTCACGCTCTTATTAGATGCCAGAATTACTATAAATAAATTCCTACTGTAATTCATATATACAGTCATACTTCTATGTAAATACAGTATATACTGTATGTATATATACATAGACACACAGATGCATATACATATACAGTATACATACATACATACATACATACATACATATAAACATAGAGTATTTCTTATTTTTCACATTTAACATACATTTCTATACAAGATATTAGTTTATACATAATCTGTTATATATTTTTCTACACTATATTTTTGAAACTCTTTTTGGACAGGGGCATTGAATTCTATTTAATAATTTTTCCATAAAATGACACCTTTAAAAGATACTTTTCACACATTTCTTTCATGTTTGTTCTTATTTCCAATTTTTAAACTCACTTTAAATCCTAACAACACCCTTTCTTGATTTCAAACAGCTTCTTGATAGCGTTACAAAGTTGGTTTATTTAATATTCTATACATCAGTTGAGAGGTTTTAGCTTCAACTATACAATAACATTTGAGACTGTTTAATTTGATAAACAATTGGTTGGTTGATTCATGAATATTTTGAGCGGTTAATAATTTGTATGGCTCTTCTCTGGAGGTTGTAGACAGGCTGAGTGTTTGTGTAATATGCATGCATGTCCTTGTTTGTGTTATATGTATGCATTTCCTTATCTCTTTAAAAATAGGTCAATTAAAAATTAGGCCTGTTAAACTAACAGATAACAGTTAACAGTCACAATTAAAACGTTAATTATTAGAATTACTTATTCACAGATTTTAAATCTCTAACTATATTTTCTGTTTCATTTTTATCCATTGGCTTTCTTGTGATTGATGTGTGAGCATTTAACATACATAACTCCCTCTTAGAATTAAAGTGCCAAACGTCTGTTTCACCTGGTGTACTTCTGTAAACAAATTGCGTATTAGAACATTGTATGCAAAAAATAAAGTGCAAATTTAAAACTTTTATAACTTTGTTAAAGATAAACATTTGCAACTTGTGTCGTTTTGGATACAAAAAAATATTTGGGTAAGGTGCTGCCAATTTCATTGTTATAAGAGCTATACACAGACAATAAATTATTCAAATCTAAATTTATTCTTTACAAGACCCGACTTGTGTGTTTGTTGCCCCCCCCCCTCCTTTTAATTTTTATTTTGGCAAGGAACAGCAGTGTAGTATGTAAGGATCCACTATAGGGAATGCTCTCCATTGTGCCCCGATCATATCATACATGCTTTCTCTTTTAAATGTCTTTTCCACAGTAAGCTGCTTTTTATTGGGAGCTTGTTGGTAGAAAGTCTTGTTCCCCTCGCAAAGCTTTTATTTCTTACTTGGTTAGTTGAGTTTTTGAATTAAATTCACTGTGCTGATTTTGAAAAGAAAGGAAGTTGTGAACTTCCCAAAAAGCACTCGTGGCCTGCTTTTAGCTGTTCATTGTAGCCAGTAGGCGGCAGTCAAACACAAAATGTGCCTTTTCTGCAGTGCAAGACTGCTTGCAAGAACCCCGGCTACATGTAGACAAGGCCTTAGTCATGTGAAGTCTAATTGCAATAAAATCAGTAATTTCAACTTTTTATTTTAATTTTGTTTTAATTTCAGGCACTTTGACGTACTCGGTTATGTTTTTTTTTTTTTTTTCAGTATTAGACTAAGCTGTAACCCGTATAAACGCTGTAAAAACAATTAGCAGTTGTTGAAACTTGGATTTATATTGCTTTTTTCTTTTGTTAGTGTCAAAAAGGATACAGGTTTAGGTATACTTATACACTTTTTATAGATAATAATCTTATTTATAGTCAGCATTTCGAGTGGGGCGAAAAGTTTTCTCTTTCCCAGGGGGGGCTTGGCAAAATATACTTGAGAAGCACTGCAATAAGATATGTCTGGAAAGTGGTACTTTGGGGCCTAATTTTGTGCAGAGTGCATTCTGGCGCAGTGTGCAGTCTAAACGTGTGCCTGTATGGAGTCTTCTCTCTTTTGGTAATATGCTAGACTTTATGCATACTCAACTAAGACATTATGAAGTATTTGCTCCATAGTGGGAAGGAACTAGCCGAGTCCCAGCCAATCTTGGTGCTATCTTTTATTTGCATTAGGAATCGGGGTATGGGAAGAGCAAACCAAGTTGGACACTGCCCAAGTAGAAATGTCAAAATGTAATTTCCTTTAATTTAGTTGCTTTATTGGTGTAATATAACTTTAAAAGGTTTACGTCTATAGGAGAAAATTTGGTTAACCGAATAATACACAAAAGCAAGTATAATCATATCCCAAAGTATTTTGAGTCTGTTTATTGAGATCTTAACCGGTGTGATGTGGAGAGAATGACAGTTATGTATAATTGTACAACACCTTTTTATTGTGTAATTGGGCCTGTTAGGTAGGTGGCGACTGTGGAGCTGCGTGGCTAAATTAATGACTATTCTGCTGCTAGGCTGTTGTATAGTAGGTAATCCCATAAGTAGTGTCTCACGAGGGGAAGCAACATAAACATGAATGATGCAACCTTTGCTTTTTGCTCAGCTACACACCTAAAATTGAAATCAAGTGGAAGAAGCCAACATTTTGTTTTAGATGAAATTGTTAATTACTCAACATAAACACTGGATTTTTCATTTCCATTATACAAACAGTTCTGAGGACACATATTAAAATTCTAGTTTGATTTACATCTTGACATATCAACATTCATTTTGTTGATTTATTTCAGCTGGATTTTGTATTACTATATAAGTGTAAATTTCTGGCAACTCATTTTTGGGACCGGCTTTAAAAAGTCATTGATTAATCCCAAACTGATTTCAAATGTAATCTTTTTTTCACTTCCTAGCTATCAATTTGCTATTATTTAAGAACGTAGTTGCTGAGTCCAATAATTACTCCTTAAATTATGTTACCAGTGGTTTTTAGTGACCAGAAACAAAAACAGAATTTACGTCTTATGAAGTGTTTACACTTTCCTAATATCTTTTCCCCCTGACTAACTACAATCTTGTATTTTGATCATCCATCTTATATATGAATTGGTACAACCTTGGCATAGACCTGTATGTAAACACCACCAGAAGGTGGGGTGTTTGGACACGATTCATTTGTTGCCTAGGGAAGTAGCAAACATTTTTCAATTAAGAAAAATTCCACAGGATTCTAACTGAATAGGTGATTGTTTTCTGCCATTGTGAATAGTTTTGCAAATGAAATTTACCTACTTTGTGGCTGATACCATGAAACCTCATATGTGGATAATATTGGGAATTCCCACAGTGAACTAGCTTCCACAAATAATATAGCCTACTGTATTTAGTTATTATTTTCAAATGAAGTTTTCTTGATTGTTATTAAAGTTCATGTCCGCCTTCTGTAAATTTACTTGAATACACAACAAAGTCAAAGTGTAATATTCACTCATTTTAAATAAAGATGTCTGCAACACATTCCAAAAACGCTGTGATGGGGCTACTCTCATACGCATTCTTTTACTACATACTGTCATACTATTGTAAAACTTGCAGAATGTGGCTTCACATTGTCTTGCTGAAATTAGCTAACTGTGCTGATAGAAATCCATTTGTTCCTGTTCTTTGGATTGGAAGACACAATGCATGCAGTGTTTTCTCTAGGATTTTTTTTTTTTTTTTTCCACTGCGGGGACAGACATTCTGTGGAACCGTTGTGGTACAAATCAATGAAAATAGAATGTTTAGTGTTCAACAACCCCCCCCCCCCCCCCCCCCCCCCAAAAAAAAAAAAAAATGCTGGAAATCAAATGAAGGGGTGCATGGGGCTGAACGATTAAAAAAAAAAAAAAACGATTTTTCTGACATTGAAATTTCAATTAAAAAAAATGTATACAGTATCAAAAACAAAAACATGCCAGAACATGACATCATACCATCAGAAATATTAAAGGTTATTGCTCTAACAGTGCAAGGACACTAAAGAGGTCTTAAGTGTGAGGTTGTCCTTTTTAATGGCTTTAAACTTTTTCAAGTAAGACAAGACCTCAATGATAACATTTTATTAAACCTTAAAAGCAATTAACTCGGTTGTTAACTTAGTTGTATTCACTTCCTATGGCTGCTGACGTCTGCTCACTTTACTACTAAAAACAGAGGGTATCAATGGCACATAGACATGCTTTTATGTAGATTTCTTTAAAATGTTGCATGACTTCTCATTGGCAAAATCCAAAATAATTTGCACGCTTTGCAAAGACAAATTCAAATACTATATTAGATCATTGCATTGGTCATTACATATCAGCTCACAGCGAAAAGCCATGCTGTTAGTTCCGGGTCGTCACAAGTCCATGCTGCGAGAGTCTGGTGCTGGTGGGCAGAACTGACTAACCTCATAAGCAAGAAGCTGTCGAGTGTGTTTTTAGACTTTGTCCTCTTACTATTTCTGCAATTTGGTACAAACGCACCAATATTAATTGTTCAGTAGCAAGCTGTATACTGTGGTATATACAGTATAAGCTGCTCTTCATTTGATCACCTTGAAAAGGGAGCTAGAATGCACACTGTCCCAATAGGAGACACTTTGCAGCATTAAAACTGTTTCCCGATGTCATAGAGGGCGTTGTGTGTATGGATGTGCATGTGAGTGTATGTCCTTGATGTCTTCGTCAAATGACTAGCAAAATAAAATGGTTACATTGGTGTGAGAGACTGAACGACTGGTGGGCCGTGTTGATGTCACAAGTTTAATTACACTTCACAGAGATGTGATTTAGGTCTTGCAGAGGTTGTTTCAGGCTGCAGATGGATGGAGGACAGCAAAGATGGCAACTAGAGGCACATAGTAAGGCGAGTTCTGAGAGGAGTGGACATTCTGACATGAGTGAAAAGACAAAAAGGAACTTTTAAATAGACTGAAATCAAGCACTTTCCATTTTCATGGATATTTTATCATTAATTTGCAGATGAATAAAGTATCTGCTTAAACTAAAAACACCGATATATTTATAGGTTTATTTATTTTTAATAATAACATGCCATCAGCGTTAGAAGGGGGAGGAATAAGATTATAGATTGTAGAGAATTATTGTCCCATGTATAGCACAAAACCACACAGTGAAACTCTTACTATGTTCACCTCAGCGAGTAACTGAAGCATCACATTTAATAGTTGATTGCTCCTCCATTGGGAGCAATAACTACAACCGGACGCTTCCTATAGTTAGAAATCAGTTTGGCGCATCGATCAGGATCAATCTTGGACCCTTGTCTTCTCCAAAATTGCTCCAAGTCAGTAAGATTGTTGGGATACCTGGCAAGAATCATTGTGTTCAGGTCATGTCACAGAATCTCAATGGGGTTCAAGTCTGAACATTTCCTCGGCCACTCCTAACATATCCTGTTCTTCAGAAAACATTCTAAAGAGGATTCATTTCTGTCTTTTGGATTATTGTCCTGTCACATCATCATTCTTTTTTTGAGTTTCAACTGTCATAAATTGACAAAACATCCTGAAAACCTATGAATTCATGTTTCCATAAATGATAGCAAGTTGTCCAGGCCCTCCTTCCACTGCGCATCATGGTGGAAATAAAGTTTTGATGTTGGTGAGCTGTTCCATTTTTCTGCCACACATGACGTTGTGTGTTGCTCCTTAACAGTTTGGCTTTCTATTTTGCTAGAGCGTCTGTGGAGTGTCTCGCGCCGTTTTGTAAATATTAAATGTGCAGATTTTTATTTATTTATTTTTTTGATAGCAGTAGCATCCTCTGTCTAGTCCACTTCATTTCTTTATACCTGTCTAAATATTCTGCGCTGAACTATAAGCTTCTTTTTTGATGGAAGGCCACTGCTCAGGAGTTATTCAGTTGTACTAAACTCCCTTATTTTATAGACAATTTCTTTAAGTCTGGATTAATAAGTCTCCAGACATATAAATGACTCCTCAGTGATTGGACACACCCTGATTTAAATTGTTAAAAAAAAAAAAAAAAATGGATTAATTGCTCTCAACGTCATCTTGGCCAGATGGTTCAGTTACCGGTACTTAATCACTCCGTCTTTTTTCATTGTTTGCATGTTTCACTCATTAAAAATATGAAAACCTTGAAATCTTTGAGTGATTTTAGATCACTTTGAGATCACAGTGATGATTTTATGCAAAAATATGTGAAATCTTAAAAGTTTCAGATACTTCTTTATGCCACTGTATTTATTCTGTAAAATGCTTATGTTTTGAAAGAAGGTATTTCGGTAAATAGAAGATACAGACATCATTGATAGTGTAGGTGTTGTATTTGTGTGTAGTTTTTACAGTATGCACTTTTGTACCGAATAGGGAATCGTGATCTTTAATATACTGTACCTGTATGTGCTAATCAGGAAATACTTAAGATCCTTTAGGATTTGGACAGTGTGAATGTTGTTTCATTTAAGGTAATTTTCCTCCTTGCTCGCAAAAGTGAGCATACAATTTTATAGTTTTTTTGTTGCACAGATTTTATCAACGGCTTGAGTATGTCACATAGGAAACTTCATGCCATATTGTGGCATTGGTGGAGCGACCGTAAAATATGGACAGTTGCTGTCAAAATTGATTGTCTGCATATTCTTCAATCAACATGACTATTTGGCCTAGATGGCCCCTTTTCTCCATACAAATCTCCATGATTTTTTTTTTTTCAATCACAAAATGAAACTCACTTGCATTTGGTTAGAAGAAATCAGGAAATAACTTTGATAATTTTTTCCATTGGCAATGTCAGGTTCTTGATCTTATGGCCAAATTTGGCAGCTGCTGCACAATAGTTAGAAAAACTTGCTGCATTATCATATGTATTGTTCAGGTGAAAGAAAAGAATTACACGTCACCCAATTGTTCTTTTTGTTGAATGCTACCATGCAGCAAGAAGAACCACTTTACACAAAGTCTTTTCCACCCACCTTTTACCAATACACAAGAAAAACCTTACACTGGGTGTACACTGCTCTGTATAGTGGATTAAATACATGCGGATGTGAGACTCAAGTTTTTAAATGAATTTAAAAAGAGATTGCAAAGAATGGTTGCCTGGTTTATTATGAGCAAAAATATATAAAGGATAAAAACCATTTAGAAAATTAACAGCAACAACAAAAATACTCTCCAGTTCAACTTGAAATGCAGTTCTGAGTGTCTTATTTGAAATGGTTCATGTCCAAATGCTCTGCTTGAATTGTATCCTGTTGCATTTGCATTTTACAGTAGTAGTTGACACAGTTACTGAATATTAATTCATGTTGTTTTTCTAGGCTTTCCACATGCCCCGCCCTATGCAATTGTCGTGTAAATGCATACAAAATACTAAGCTAAATTGATGTGCTTCAAGCTTGGGTTCAAATGTCAGTTATGACCCTTTCATATCTTTTGGAACATTTCCATATTTAGCTGAAATGCAGCCTCGCTGTGTGTAGTCATGACTCTGGGCATGAGCAGGACACCCGTGTTGATGCACTTTGGTGCTTGACAATGAAGATTCCTAGACTCAAACAGAGCTGTTTTTAGGTCTATTCTCCATGCAACAGGAAGCCGGTGCAAAGACATGTACACTGGGCTAATATGGTGGCATTTCCTGGTTCTAATCAGGACTTGAAAAGTAGCATTCTGGATGCACTCCGATCAACTTTGTGCTCATTTACAAAGCCCGTGCACTGAAAAAGAAGTTAAAGTAGTAGCATAGGAGAGAAATGTATCGTCTTTTTCTAAAACAGGACACAATTCCTTTGATTAGGTGACTCTTTTTAGATGGTCAAAAAATCAATCCGTCAATCTAGTTACTTAATTAATGTCGATAGTCAAGAGTTACTTATTTAATGTCGTTGGTCAAGTTAAGTCCAACATTACCCCTAGGTGGTGGCTCGGTGAAGCAGTGGTTAGCACATCCACCTCACAGTTCAGGGACCCGAGTGCAAATCCACCTTGCTCTGGCCTTCCTGTGTGAAGTTTGCATGTTCTCTCCGAGCCCGCTTGGGTTCTCTCACACTCCAAAAACATGCATAGCAGGTGTATTGGAGATACTAAATAGTTTTCAGGTGTGATTGGGTGCGTGAATGGTTGTTCGTCTCTGGAATTGGCAACCAGTTCAGGGTGTCCCCAGTCTACTCCCCAAAGTCAGCTGGGCCTGCGACCCTTGTGAGGATAAGCGGCTCTAGAAAAAGGATAAATGGATGGGTGGGTAGATTTTACACCAAGGCTTCTAACTTTTTAATTATATTTTAGAGTGATTTTGAAGGTGACTGACATGTTCTCTTTGTTTCAGTTGACTACAAACAATGTTTACTCTTCGTCTGAGATATGATCAAGAAATGTGTTTTGCATTCGTACACTAATGCGGTTGATGCGGCAGCATCTTCACCAGTGCGACTGTACTCCAGTCCTGTACTCCTTGCAATTTCATTCTCAAAAGTAGACAACATTTTAGACGACCTAGAAGCAGGTATATTTTGAGGCGCAGGTGGCGAACATTAATTATGTAATGCAAATGTGGTTGATTTCCTTGCGTGTGTTCATTCATAAGTATGAAACGTAGGCATGTGCCATTACCTCATAATCAATTGTTTGTTTTCAACATTGTCATCTGAGCACAAAACATAAATGGTAGGTTTATTAGACACTCAAAATTTTTGATGGATGGATGGCTGGATGATTGATTTATTGATTGATTTATTTATTGATTGATTTTGAGATGGGCCAATAGTTTTGTACCGCAGCATCAGGAACGATCTTTAGAAAGGACTTAATGCTGTAATTTTTAAGGCCTTTGAGTATGTTCCAGTCTGAAGTGACAAATTCAACAAGTTCATGAGTTGTGGTAACAAATTTCTCAGCAGAGAAGACAGCTAGTGAGTAGAAATCAAGTACATAACTCATCAAGGTGGCATGTTGATGTTCTTATTGTCACATTCACACCAACTGCCGCTTGAGTGTTCCGCCTCACTTTTTTAATGGCATTTCACCATGGGAGTGCATAGAGAACCGGCTATTTTTATATACAGTGGGGCAAATAAGTATTTAGTCAACCACTAATTGTGCAACTTCTCCAACTTGGAAAGATTAGAGAGGCCTGAAATTGTCAACATGGGTAAACCTCAACCATGAGAGACAGAATGTGGGGAAAAAAAAAAAAAACAGAAAGTCACATTGTTTGATTTTTAAAGAATTTATTTGCAAATTGTGGTGGAAAATAACTTTTTGGTCAATACCAAAAGTTCATTTCAATACTTTGTTATGTACCCTTTGTTGGCAATAACGGAGGCCAAACATTTTCTGTAACTCTTCACAAGCTTTTCACACACTGTTGCTGGTATTTTGGCCCATTCCTCCATGCAGATCTCCTCAAGAGCAGTGATGTTTTGGGGCTGTCGTTGGGCAACACAGACTTCGAACTCCCTCCACAGATTTTCTATAGGGTTGAGATCTGGAGACTGGCTAGGCCACTCCAGGACCTTGAAATTCTTCTTACGAAGCCACTCCTTTGTTGCCCTGGCTGTGTGTTTGGGATCATTGTCATGCTGAAAGACCCAGCCACGTCTCATCTTCAATGCCCTCGCTGATGGAAGGAGATTTTCACTCAAATCTCTCGATACAGGGCCCCATTCATTCTACCCTTTACACAGATCAACCGTCCTGGTCCCTTTGCAGAAAAACAGCCCCAAAGCATGATGTTTCCACCCCCATGCTTCACAGTGGGTATGGTGTTCTTGGGATGTAATTCCGTATTCTTTCTCCTCCAAACACGAGAACCTGCATTTCTACCAAAAAGTTCTATTTTGGTTTCATCTGACCATAACACATTCTCCCAGTCCTCTTCTGGATCATCCAAATGCTCTCTAGCGAACCGCAGACGGGGCTGGACATGTACTGGCTTCAGCAGGGGGACACGTCTGGCAGTGCAGGATTTGAGTCCCTGGCAGTGCATTGTGTTACTGATAGTAGCCTTTGTTACTGTGGTCCCAGCTCTCTGTAGGTCACTCACTAGGTCCCCCCATGTGGCTCTGGGATTTTTGCTCACCGTTCTTGTTATCATTTTGACGCCACGGGGTGAGATCTTGCATGGAGCCCCAGATCGAGGGAGATTATCAGTGGTCTTGTATGTCTTCCATTTTCTAATAATTGCTCCCACAGTTGATTTTTATTACACCAAGCGTTTTACCTATTGCATATTCAGTCTTCCCAGACTGGTGCAGGTCTACAATTTTGTCTCTGGTGTCCTTCGACAGCTCTTTGGTCTTGGCCATAGTGGAGTTTGGAGTGTGACTGACTTGACTGACTGGTTATGGAAAGGTGTCTTTTATACCGATAATGAGTTAAAACAGGTGCCATTAATACAGGTAACGAGTGAAGCATCATTAGACCTTGTTAGACCTCATTAGAAGAAGTTAGCCCTCTTTCACAGCCATGAATCTTGCTTGTTTGTTGGTGACTAAATACTTATTTTCCACCACAATTTGCAAATAAATTCTTTAAAAATCAAACAATGTGACTTTGTTTTTTTTTCCACATTCTGTCTCTCATGATTGAGGTTTACCTATGTTGACAATTTCAGGCCTCTCTAATCTTTCCAAGTTGGCGAACTTGCACAATTAGTGGTTGACTAAATACTTATTTGCCCCACTGTATGTGTGCGCCGGCGAAAGGAGGACTGTCGCTTGGTAAACAACTGTTATGCAGTATTTCATTGGGCTGGGGAAGGAGAGCATTGTTCTGGCCCGGGAACACATTTAATCTGGCCTGTGAGATGATTTTGTATTGTAAAGTATAAAATAAGATGAATTTTTGGATGGATGAAAAACTGAAATGTTTTATGATCAATAGTATTGTTAACATTTTATGATTAATTGTGATGTTGTGCTGTTGTGCTATTTTGGACAGTATTAAAAAGGAGTAATGAATCTGAGGTTTTTGTTTTAAAGTGATATAAATACATATCATGATTTTATTTGTCTGGCCACCTTGAGAATATATTTTTCTCTACAGTATGGTGCACGTAAACTAAAAACATTTGACACCTCTGATTTAGAGAGTCTAATAAACCTGCCATATAGGAGCTGGATTTGAACTCAGGACTGTGAGTCGGACGTGCTAACCACTCTTCTTACTGAGCTGCCCCTTATTGATTTAATTGACTATTTATCTTAACAGCATAGAGGAAACCAAGAATTGTGATCATAGGATGGCAAAAAAAAAAAAAAAAAAAATCATTATACTTAAGTACATTTCAGTGCCTGTACTTTTCCTTGAATAGATATTCGGATAAGCACTTTTACTTTTACTCAAGTCAGTTTTTACATGGATATCTTTACTTTTACTCAAGTAAACAATCTGTGTACTTTGCCTTTCACTGCTTCATACGCGTGTTACGTGCAGATAGCGAGCCATGTAATTTGACTCCTCGTGATTCCAACTGGGTGGGTGGGGGGCAGGATGGATGGATGGATGGATGGAGTAATTTTATATAATGTGTACTGAACCTGTTGTAGATGATGCACACTGGAAATATTGTTGGTTGAATTTTCTCAATTTTATTTTGTCAAATGTTTGCACAAAATGATTCCTGACATTTTTTTTCTAAGTAGACTACGCGTCTACCAAGTGCACTATACAATGACCTAAAACTTACTCGGATCCATATGTTTTTGGGAAACCACTTGATGCAATTAAAATTATGAAATCCAGTACATTTTTTCCATTGTAGTACAATACAGTATTTACTGTAACATTTTCTTCAAAGATCTAGTATTGACCAGGTTTTCCAAATGAAAAATCCCATTGTATGCGAGTGTGTGCGTGTGTGTGCGTGTATGTTTTTGATAGAGAGAGAGGGGAGGGGGCGATCTAGAGAGAGAGAGGAATGCTGCTGTGCTGCAGGGGGACAGAGAAGGGTGGGTGTTGGGGGGGGTTCTCTAGACTGGAGCACCCAGGGGTTAACGGGTAGTGTGAGAAAAAGAGGCAGAGTTTGAGAGAGGGGGAGGAAAGCATGTGCATGCAACACGCATATGCACTAGCAATAGCAGGCATACTCTTTTGTATGAAAATAGATTATATTCACATGTTGCGCAACATTATAGAGTTTAACTTAAATTAAATTATTATCAGTAACCCTGAACATTATTTAGCCAACAGAAAGCTCCATCTACCACATTTGTTTCACTGACAAAATGACCTGGGGCTGAGAACTCATCCATTTCCCTTATGTCCTGTCCAGTAATCCCACGAGCATGGAGTGGTCACCAAAATGTATAATGACAGTATTGACCTAAACACCTGCCACTTCCTGCACAAACATAGACACAGACCCAGTGGACTCTTTATCTAATGGCCCTTCTCACGCAAATGGGTTGGGGTGGGTGTTGACAAGGGACAGACAGAGGCAGCCCCCCATTGTCCTGGTTTGGTTTAATGCATGGGGGGTTGGAGGGAAGGCTTACTGATAGGAACTGTGGATCGTATGGGAATTGGGGAGCCCAACAATGCTGTGAAACCCCCCCACTGCTTATGAGCATGACCTGTTGTGACAGTCCAGGGACAGAAGCAGACTAAACTGTGGCAAATCAGAAATAATAGTGAGTTTGAGTCACAAACTAGATAACTTGCAAGAAGTGAAAGTACACCACAGTCCCTTTATATCGGGGTTGTCAAATTCATTTTAGCTCGGGGGTCGCGTTGAGGAAAATCTGGCCTCAAGTGGGCTGGGCAGATAAAATCATGCTTTATATTAAAAACACTGGCAATTATTTGCAGATTTTTGTCCTTGTGTTCTGCCTGGTCCTAATTCATCACTAATAGTTGGCGACAACTGGAAATATAATTATAAAAAATAAATAAAAAATAATAGATGAAGTAAAATAACATTTTTTTGCTTCCCTATATATTACAATACAGTATAGGATTACATAGCAAGTAGCATGAAATTAATGGAAATTTTTTACGATCTTTTTACCATTTGTTCATCTAATAAATATTTTTTATAGAACACATAATAAGATTAGATAAATTGAAAAAACAATACATACAAATAAATAATATACAGACGAAGGAAAATGCACCAAGTGAAATCTGTGGTTGTACATTTTTTTGCAAAAAGTTTAGTGAATTGCAAAGAATTGAACATAATATAATGGTGCTGTAGTATCTCATTTTGGACATTGAATGGCACCCACATAATGATGTACATGACAGAGGACGTAAAAAAAAAAAAAAAAATCAATGAAATAGTCAGGATGTCATGTTGAATACATCGGCGCTATGTTCTAACTGCTGAACTGTAAATAAAGTAAATTTGAAAAGAAACACAATACTGAATGTTATAATACAACAGGGACCAAAGACGAATGTCTTGTAATGTCCCAGATGGTGACCCACACCCAATGGGAATCTCATTGGGGCGATCGAAGGATTTTATCTGCGCTGAGCATTAGCATTACGAAGTTAGATGCTAATACTAATGTGAATGTTCCATTTTCTGTCACTGAAGAGATCAGCAAGCTATTTGGCACCACCACAGCAGATGGTCACTTTTGTTTGTAAGTTGCAGTGCTGATATTGGCATTGCTTATAAAAGAACACATTTTTGTGTATTGTAAGGTTCATCAATGCCAGACACGAAGAAACCTGCGGAGGACAACTGAGAGTCAGTTGTTACTGAGCATGAGTGTGAGTTGCGACAGACAGCAGCTCAGGATCTAGTGTTTGTTAACTGTTTTTTCTGTTTGTGATTCATTTTCACATACAATGGCCTTACAACCAGCAGACTAATGGGTTTGGTCCCATTCTTTTAGGGCCAGATTAGCCCTCCAAGGCCCTATGTTTGACACCCCTTCGCCTTAGATATACCTTCATAAAAGGGAAATCATTGTTCTCTGGTGGAAACCGCGTATGTCCAATTATGGTCCTATTCATTTTTTTTTCAAAAATCGATACACATGGTACATCACCAGCTTCTACAGTATGTACAGTAATTTGGCCAGTTTAATTAAGACGGCGAAAGCTTAAAAACAAGCACGTCCTAAAGCGCAAGGACTTCTCCATTTGCACATGGCAACAACATCATCCACAAGGGGAGATCCTACAATTATCTGTATGAATGCCCGCCAATGCTATGCATAGACCAGCGAGTTCATTTCTATTTGTGCAGCATCTAAATGCCTCTTGTGCTTTGCATGACCTCATTTTTTAATACATATGAAGGATAACGCAAGGATTGGCTAGGACTTGTTCTGTGCCACCATACTGCACTATGTTGCAAAAGTCCCATTATGCCCAATTCTGCGAAGTCCAAACTCCACCCACAGTCAGTTAGACTGCAAATCAGGGCACTCAGTGGTACTAGAAAGTTTAAAAAGTCTTTAATTTGTCTTGACGTCATAAACACACATTTTTTTGGTTATTATATATATATATATATATATATATATATATATATATATATATATATATATATATATATATATATATATATATATATATAGTTTGCCCCTCTCATGTTTGGTGATTAAGGAAACAAAAACAAACAAAAAATACGTGAATAACCAGTTTACATTGGTAGTTTTATGCATTTCACACTTAGGCCTTCAGTGATTCGGCCCCCTCAGAAGCACACGCATGCATTACTGGTCTACACAGGCTATCTTCCGGAGCATTTAAACATCAATGAACCCGCACTAACAAATGAAACTTATCATTGTATGTGATACTTCCAGAACTTAAACTTATGAATAATAATTTTAAGTTATTTGTCCACAAAGTTTCATGAAGTCCACCAAGTGTCATGTCATTGCGGCATGTTGGCGACGGATGTGGGAAGGTGGATCCACAATGCAGGGAGGCAGGATGAGATGAGCTCAATAAAACAAATTATTACTCGAAGAAGCTAGGCGAAACACGAGAGCTACACTACAGCTGGAACTCACTCATGACCAGAATTTAAACTTCGGAATAATAATTTTAAGGTAACTGTCCACAAAGTTTTATGAAGTCCACCAAGTGTCATATCGGTGCGGCATGTTGGCGACGGATATGGGAAGGTGGATCCAAAATGCAGGGAGGCAGGATGAAATGAGCTCAATAAAACGATTTATTACTCGCAGAAGCTGGGCAAAACACGAAATACTAGAGCGACACTAGAGCTGGAACACGCTCATGACAAGTGACACAAATTACACTAATGACAGACGCCAGGAAAAAACAACACGAACCCAAAAGCAAAATAAGGCAAACTCCACAAAAAAAAGCCACAACAGGAAAAACCCAGACACCAAAAGTAGGCAAGCTTTAACAAGATTGTACGCTAAATTACAAATCACACTTTAATATTCAAACATAATTTTGTCTTTACCACTAATTGAAAGTGAAAAAAACTAAAATTACGAAAACATATTAAAAATGAAAAAAACAAAACAAATGCTCGTCTCACCAAAACGCATGTCTCCTACTTCTTTTCAATACAAAAGCCTTTCCTTCCTCAGAAAGATCGGTCGGCCCAACTTACGTTTTGTTCTTCTTCTTGTGTTTTGGGCGATTTTGGGGAACGAACACCACTTTTAGGTTAAAAATGCCCTGGAATGTATTACTCTCATTTCTGCTGGGGAAAATATAACTTTTTTTCTTGTGTGTAATGTGTAAAATTGTGTAAAAATGTGTACATTACTGTGTTACATCAAAAAGTAATGCATTACAGTAAGTACATTATTTTGTAATTCATTACTCCAAACACTGCATGTAAACATTAATGTTTAACTCATTTACATGTGTTCTTTATACATTAATGTAACACTATATGTGAATTCTTTTTGTCCCCATATTTGTCCTTCAAACAAAGACTGAAGGCTTAGCGATATCGTCTGAATTTTATATAATGATATCAATCATTATTTTGGAGTTAAGAGTTCAATTGTAAAATAAGATTGTGAAAAGTGTAAAAATCATTAAGTATTTATGATCCGTTTAGTCAAATGTGAAAAGTAATTTTTTTTTTATAAAGCAATCAAAACATGTACGTAATATCCATTCTTGTCTGCTTCTCCTGTCTTGTCAGAGTTTGCATTTTCATATCAATATGTCTGCTATTTCTTTCAAATAAAGCTTTCAATTATATAATATAATATTCTTTTTAACATTAAAAAAAGCAGTACATCAGAAAAACCAACAATTTTTAGATGAATAACGTTGAGACCTTTTATTGTGTAGATCTCAGAACCCAGGACTCAGTTGTGCAAAATGGTGCAAGTAGCATTGCTGGTATTATAAATGTTTAACTTAAGTTTGACCTCGAGCTCTGTGTCATCTTTGACCTCATCCCTTTGCTTTTCTGTAGTTCGTGTGTGTGCAAAATGTCTGCTATGGCTTAGTCTTATTGTATGCCTGATTACGGATTAATTATAATACACCTTTTCTGTTCATAACTATTGGCTCATCAACCTTGCGCACTTCTAGCCTGACTTATGTGAAAAATCTATTGTTCACCTAATTATTGTGGGTCTTACCCCACTTTCCCCAATCGCATTTCACATTACCGATTAACATGCTTTGAGACTGCTCATACGTCTTTGGTGAAAGGCAGCGCTATACTTGTTATTGGGGTAGCTTATTTGTCACTATGGAAGAGAAGAGCCACATCACACTCTGTTTGTATATATGTGTGTGCGTGTGTGTGTAATTCCGTGCTACTGTTGAGCAAGCTATCCCATCGCCTAGCTTTGCCTGGCAGTCACGAAACAAATGATTTCCAGGAGTTTGAGTGACAGTGTGATGCAGAATTGATGTTGTTTCCTTTTTCTTTTCTCAACCAGTTCAAAGTTGGTTAGTGTGACCTGTCATAGTCGTATGCCACTGATTGGCGAGCTTGAGGAGAAAGTCCTTTAAATTAAAAAAAAAAAAAAAAAAATGCAGCTTTGACAATCTTGAAATTGAGTTGTCTGAGGTAGCAATTTTGGTGCTGAAACAATAAATCGTTCAGCCCTACTCCCAACCTTATAACGACTTAATGTGAGTCTGTCAAGTGGCAATATATTCCAGAAACAGTATTAAAGTAGATTTTGGAACCATTTAATAGCAGGCAGAGACATGAATACAGCCAGAATATTCTTTTTAGTCTACGTGTTCTTACATTTCGATTGTAAAGCTATATTTCACTTCGGCATAGTATAACTGAATCTTTTTCATTTTCATTTCGCTGCTGACCTAGAAACCGTCAGTCTTCTGTTTATATGTTTTGGATGAGCTGTAGGTGTGAGCTTTACTCCTCTCCTTCTTAGTAACGGAGCTACAGCAGACCCCCGTCTTTGGCTGTCTGGAACAGGGATTGCACAAGAAATGAGGAGCAGTTTGTTCATAATGGATAATTGATTATCCTGAGAGTACACACTATGGATGTCTTTCTGTGTCATTGCACTTTAGGCACAGTACCACTTTCTTTGTCCTAATCTGACAAGCTAGTGTCTCCTCTTCATAAATAACTGTGTGAAGGCTGGCAAGATTTTTTTTTTCATCTGTTTCTTTGCAAAGCTGTCAATGTGTGTCCTCTGCAAAGTAGTGAGTGTACGAGTTTGTGTAACCCTCTGTTCAAACAGCTGAAGTTTCTATGCTGTCTCTATGGAACGCTGTTAAAACCCCACAGTGTACACATAGGCTCCAAAACACGTGTGGACAAATAAGCACCTCTGTTTCGTTCTTTTCACAGTTGCACTGCTTTGTGTGCAAGTGTGTTTGTCAGCATTCAAACAGAAGGTTCACTCTTAATTCTTCACTGTCTATTTGTTCCCAACTTCAAATCAGAATTTGTTGTTGCTATGTTAACTTTGTACACTTGGGAATCATGTTCAAGGACCCCTTTACGTGCTCATGGGCCCCATCTCACAATTAAATATTACCATCAAATATACCCCGCCCCTCACCCATGAGGTTTGGGCATCGTTTGAATTCGGATGACTCTATGGTTAATAAATAATTAAATACATAAGTAAATAAATATGGGAGCTAACCAGTTATTTTTATACAAACCAAATGAAATGATTTTGTTTTTGCCCTGATTATAAACTTTTTTTATTTTTTACGTCTGTGAACATTACTATGAATTGCTCTAAAGACTTTTTTTTTTAACTAGCAGTTGTATATTATTCTTTTTTTTCAGCTTTGCTTTTGTTCTGAGAACCTAAAGAAAATATAATAATGCTACAGTTAAAGATTGCTATTTATCCCTGATCGGTAGCATGCTTTAACTGATCCCTGATTGGGACCAGCTCTTCACCCTCGGCAGGATCCTTGAGGGTGCATGGGAATTTGCCTAACCAGTCTACATGGGTTTTGTGGACTTGGAGAAGGTGTTCGACCTGTGAGTTCTGTGGGGTTTGGTAAGGTACTGAACCTCTGATACAGACATTTTGGTTCCTGTACCACTGATTTAAAGAATTTGGTTTGCATTGCTGGCAATAAGTCAAATTCATTTCCAGTGAGGGTTGGGCTCTGCCAAAGCTGCCCTTTGTCACCGTTTCTGTTCATTACATTGATTTCCAGGCGCAGCTGAGTTAAGGAGGACTGTTTGTGGGGTGTCAGCATTACATCTCTGCTACTTGCAGATGATGTAGTGCTGTTGGCTTCTTCATGACCCCTTCCATGACCTCCAACTGTCACTGGAGCGATTCACAACCGAGTATGAAGTGGCTGGGATGAATATCAGCACCTCCAAATCTGAGATCATAGTCCTGAGTTGGAAAAGGGTGGATTGCCCTCTCCGAGTCGGGGATGAGGTCAGGCCCCAAGTGGACGAGTTTAAATATCTTGTTCATGAGTGAGGGTAGTATAGAACGAGAGATCGACAGGCCGATTGATGCTGTGACGCGGTCTGTCGTGTTAAAGTAGGAGCTGAACCCAAAGGTGAAGCTCTCTATTCACCAGCTGATCTATGTTCCTGCCCTCACCTATGGTGAGGATTCAAGTAGCCGAATGAATTTCCTCTGTAGGATATCCGGGCTGTCTCTTAGCAATAGGGTGAGAAGCTCGGTCATCCGATAGGGACTTGAAGGAAAGCTGTTGCACCTACATGTCAAGAATAGCCAGCTGAGGTGGGTCGGGCATCCACTCAGGATGGCTCCTGGATGCATCCCTGGTTTGGTGTTTCGGGCATGTCTCACCAGGAGGAGGCCCCGGGGACAACTCAGGATATGCTGCAGGGACTATGTCTCTCAGCTGGCCTAGGAACGCCTTGAGATTCTCATGAAGGAGCTGGATGAAGTGACTGGGAAGAGGGAAGTCTGCACTTCCCTGCCCAAGCTGTTGCTCTCACAAAACGAGACCTTGGATGAACCGGTAGATAGATGAACGGTAGATGGATGGACGGATGGACAGACTCATCTTTTATTGTTTTTCTTTAGTTTGAATGATGCGCAAGCAAATTAATATAATCTAAGTAGTCTATGTGACTTATTTGTCCTGCATCTGTGTATGCTATGGGCTAAATATTAGCTGAGGTGGCCACCCAGGTAAAATCACAAGCCCTGTGAAGTGTTATCGCCATCCTACGAGAAGAGCCGCACGCAGGTTTAATGTCACCATCTCTGCATGCACATTGTTAGAGCACTTGGTAGAGATTGGGAGACGGGGCTGACCATGACAAGTGGCAAGCGGGGGGACGAGCTGCCATGCAACCATGCTGCAGACTCGGTCACTAGAGGGAGTACGCAAATGCGCAATCTTCCTACAGCTGTGTGTTTTATTCATTGAAAATTTTCAATTTTTTTTCTGTTTTCCACTTGAGTTGTATCAGTTGTCTGTCACATTCCTGTTGAAAAACTTCTTGAAATGTCATAATTTTGTTAGAAAACAGTTGTCAAATTGAGTTTGAAACACAGAAAATTCTGTTTTTGTTTTTTTTTTTAACAAATTTCACTCCAGATTTGTCGAGACAGAGCAAGATTGTATGACTTGACTTTCAACTTGCTTGAACCAAGTAATTACTTTGCCCAATCTTGCTAGACATTTGATGATGGCTTGACTCGCTTTATTTTTTTTTCCAACAGTAAACTCAGCTTTGCTTGAAACCTGGTTATGACGAGACTTGCTTGTTTTACACATACATTATAAGACTTAAAACCCACCTGCGCTGTTTGTAAATAATCTTTAACTACATAAATGGCAATAAAATATGCCACATCATCATGTGAAATGTGGCGGAAGTGTAAACCCACTTTTGATTCATATAGCCTTGAAGTCTTGATGACTTGAGCAGGAAGCAGTGTGAACTATTAAGGCTTCACGGTTTTCAATAGAATAAAGAGTCTACTGTATATAAATAGCTGGCTCTGGTAGAGGGTAGCAATTCTCCGTGCTAGTAGTAATGACGAACAATTGTGTGCATTCTGAAATCCGCTTGTGCTGAAGATCAATTATCATGTCATTATTATAGCCTAGCAATAGCTCTGCTATGGTCTTTAACATGCGTCGGTATAATTTCTTATGATCACCACTTATGTTTTAAAGGATCCTCAAATACAAAAAAAAAAAGCAATTTTCTAGTTTCAAACGTTTCTGTATCTTGATAGAGCTGGTGCAAAACAATTGGTAAAATCTTCTTCAGCAGTGTAACTTCAAATGGTGGTATTATAGTAACAGAATGTATCTGACTTATTATTGTAGATTTCATAATTATGTTTCAAGTAACACAGACGTCTCATTATTTTAAAAAACATAAAAAAAAAAACCCACAGAATGATCAAACCAATAATGATGTTCTATTAAATATATATATAAAAAAAAAAAAATAATGATATATTCCATGTGGCGTCCATGCTTTAAGTAAGAATGTTGTATCAAATTTGTCCACAGTATCAAAACAGCATCCTCACGCTTTCCCTTTCATTCTGCCCCTCATTGTGACAGCATTCAGTTACGGTTTGAGAATAGAAGGTAAATTGTCTGAAGAGCCACTTCCTTTTGTGTACTTAAGGACCTTATCGTGTGACTTGAGGCAGGTTTGTGAGGCCATTATGGGGAGGGAATATGGTGGCTTTGCTGATCTTGCTGATGTGAACACGAAACATCCCTCCCCTTTTTCCCCCACCCTGATTGTGTAAAGTGTCAACTCAGCTGGTGTGGCTTCAGAGCACCCGAACTCTGCACAAATCATTGCACAATCATGCTGATGGGTGTTGTGCGTAAATACAGTTGAAGGGAACGGATACGGCCACGCTTAATACTGTATACGTTCAATGTCCATAAAGTATAGTCCATTTGTACATTTAGTGAGAGCAAGTACAAGACCTGTATCAGTGTTTGAGCGTATCTTGTGTGTACTGTATGTAGCCAGTAGGTCATGCTCACAGTCACAAGATTCTGTGTTAGAATGTCTATCTGCATGAATGTATTGTTCACATAGTTCGGCTTCCGTTTACATTCTCTAAAACTTGCATTTTAGGGTAATTGAATCCTTTAATAGGTGGGGATGTGTGCATATGAATGATTGTTTGCCAGTTGAGTATATGCCTCGGAATTGACTGGCAACCGATCCAAGGTTTCTTCACCTCTTGTTCAAAGTCAGCCTGGTTAGATTGAATAGGATAAGCAGTAGAAAATTAGTGAATAATTACTTTAGCATGACTGATTTTCAATCTGAATGCCTATTTCACTGTAAGAACTTCCTGGCTCATTTGCACGAATCCTGGATTTCAGTTATATGTGACACTATGAGGAGGAGTAATACAGAATGCGATTATGTGAATACTTACATAAAGTCTATGTGTCTCCATAAATTGCATTACTAACATTTTTCTTTTTGTGTGTTTTCCATCTTCTCCCCCTTACCACCTTATTCCATCCCAATATTCCACTTTCTTTTTCATTCTTAGGTGGATGTCGATGTCTGCTATGTGGGGAATATGAAGATGGAGGACAGAAGACGGACAGTGAAATGAAAGAAGATAGATAGTGTGTTTGAATAATCCTAACAAAAACACTTTTTGAAACGGCACCTGGAGATAGAAATAATTAAAAACCCTTCAAGCAAACCATTATTCAGAGATTTTTAGATAGTGTTTACATTTTAAAGCATATATCATTTTTATGCTATGTTACTGCCTGCAGAGAATAACTCAGATTGACCAAAATTACCAACATTGATAGGCGACATTGGTAAGATGGCATTGCTTCCTGTAACTGGACAGCGTTAAATGAATTGCTGTAATAGCAGCTTCCTGTTTGGATGACTGCAGACAGCAGACAACATTTTAATTAACCAACAAAGGCTTACTTGACATCTATAGATGTGCAACCACAGATAGCAGAAGATTGATTTTTTTGTTTGTTTTTTTTTCTGAAAGAGGCCTAGTAAACAGGATAGATCCAATCCCATGTGAAGTCCTAGCGTGGAGATGATGGATACTCATGTGAGGAATCAGAGCGAAAAGTTAACTTCCAACAAGCTCAATTCCAAACATGATATTGAGGGTGAGGATGACAAAACACCAGAATCTTATGACTGCAATGTTTGCAGCCGCAGCTTCCCGTTCCTGAGCTCTTTGTCGCAGCATATGAGACGCCATACTGGTGCACGCCCTTATAAATGCCCCTACTGTGACCACAGGGCCTCTCAGAAGGGCAACCTCAAAGTTCATATACGCAGCCACAAACTGGGCACGCTCTCTAGGCACCACTCCAATGAGGATGAAGAGGGGGGCGCAGAGGAAGAGGAGATGAGTGTTTCAGAGGGTCTTGATGGAGGCACAAGTCCAACCAAAAGCAGCTCCGCTTGTAATCGGGTGCTCAATGGAGACAGTTCCGAAGATAACCGCAGGAAAGTGCCTGTGAGAAGCTTGAAAAGAGAGAAATCTGTAAATGATCATCTGCCTTTCTGCTGCCGTCTTTGTGGCTATGAGGCCCAGCGGGAGGACCAGCTCTTGAGCCACATTGAGAAGGTGCACATCACTGTAGACACAGGCGAGCATACAAGTGTTAAGGAGGACGCAGTGGCAGAATCAGTTGAATCCCAGTGTGATGGGTCCTTTCCATGTGAAACCTGTGGCCAGGTGTTCACACAAGCCTGGTTCTTAAAGTCACACATGAAGAAACATGCTGGGATCCTGGACCACTGTTGTCAAATATGCGGAAGACGCTTCCGCGAACCTTGGTTTCTCAAATCCCACATGAAAACACACAACGCCAGATCACGGTCTCGCACAAAATCAGATTCTGCTGAGCATCCTGCCACTATCAATGGTGTAGTACAAGATCCTGAACTTGTTGGTTCCATTGTATCCGTCTACCAAATGTGCTCTAAATGTGGGCATGTGTTTCATAGCAAAGAAAGCCTGAGGGCTCATGATCAAGTCCACAGTTTAAGTTATGGAAAGAAATCTCAGAAACAGTCACAACCTAGTGATGATGATGATGATGACACACCAGTCACAAAGAGACGTTTACTTAACTATTTAGGCCTTCAGTCTGTTGCAGCAAAGGATGAGGAGGAGGAACATGATAAGATGCTGGGTCAAAGAATGAGAGAGCTTGATCCAGTTTGCAGCTACCAAGCATGGCATTTGGCTACGAAAGGAAAGGTTTTAGAAGCAGTCGAGAACAGCAAGATTTCCAGTGATGGAGGAAGTATTGGAGAGGAAGACGGCAGTTATGCTCCTCAAATTCAAGAAAAACGTAGCACAGGTCGCCGTAACAGCTCTGGTTTTGGCAACCAAGATTCATCTGGAGACCAAACGCCAGAGAGCCTGAGCGACTCAGAATACCGACCATCATCTCGACAAGAACGGAGAAAGCCGGCCCAGTCTCAAGGTCCTTCTAAATCCATTGAGTGCTTTGAATGCGGGAAGGCGTTTCGTAGTCGTCACCAGATGATTCTCCACCAGCGAGTCCATAGAAAAGATGGGAGCAGAACATCAACAGACGAGAAGGAAAAAAGCACAAGTAAAGATCGGTGGAGTTCCACCAGTGATCCAGAGTCAGGCTCCCCAACTCGACCCTTTACTCCGGGGTATGGAGATTCTCCACCAGCCTCTACTTTCAGAGACCAGGCATCTGAGATGGGCACTGCCAACTCAGGAGGGTTTCCAGGTTAGTCACCACTAAAAAAAAAAAAAAAAAGCATTTGTTACCTTCGTAATATGTCTGAAAAACTAATCTATAGATGGATGGGTGGATGGATGGACGGGAACGGACGGACCCTCGGACGGCTGGGCGAATGGTCTTTATTGTTATTACACCTGCAGTCCAATTCAATGAAATTTGCCTTAATAATTTGAAGATTCAATTTGTGTGTGTGTGTGTGTGTGTGTGCGTGTGTTAAAAACTTTATTCTTAACACATTCACAGTGAGAGGATGTTTATCTTTCTTGTTTTGCAAACAAAGTTACATTGGATTCAAATAATGTGAAAACAACCATAATGAGTTTCAGTTTTTCTGACAGTGGAATGTTTACTAATGCCAACCAGAGGTTTACATGACTTCAGTACTGACAAAAGGTCCATCGGTTCATCATTGATGGACAGTGATAAATGACAAGAAACGTAAAAAAAAAAAAAAAAGACTAAACACTAATGGAAGTATGGAACTGATGGACACCCATTTCCCTGAAGACAACAGATGTCCACCTGTATAGCATTTGTTCAAAGGAGAGAATACAATGGGGTTTCTTAAGTGGATTGCAATGACCATATAAGGAAAAGCTTTGCGCTTCCTGTACACTTGATGGCAAGGTGCCACCGGCTGCAGTAATGAGTATAGCCGTCAGACATCGATGTGTTAAGCATACTCGGCCAGATACACATTTATTAATGAGCTAAAGGTTCAGAGGGTAGCTTTGAATGTTAGCTCTGAACGTTTTTTGGACTTAATTGTGAGTTAGGTTGTACAAATCCAATCCTAGAGCGGATTAAACACCAATAAGATAATACGATAGTTGAGTTTTTGTATTTTACGTTTCACTTTGACTCATACAGATGGTGCAGTGGGTAGCACATTCGCCTCACAGTCGCTTTGAGCTCTTGCCTTCCTGTTTGGAGTTGTGTGTGTGTGTGTGTGTGTGTGTGTGTGTGTGTGTGTGTGTGTGTGTGTGTGTGTGTGTGTGTATGTGTGTTTTCCCGGGTACTTTCCTCCGACAACCCCATAAACATGCATCTTAGGGATATCGGACACTCTAAATTGTGATCGTGTGTGTGAGAGGTTGTTTGAGTCTGTGTGTCCTGTGATTGGCTGCCAACCGGTTAGAACACTGCTATGATTAACACACACTTTATTGGCACAAAAAGTAGGAAGTACACTTACAAAAAATAAATCTGAAGATACCATTTACTGGGGTAGTTGTTGTCCATTCATCCAAAATAACATTTCTGTAGTCAGAGGGTCAGTGACAAGTGGGCCACAATTTCTTTAAGATGGTACCCAAGACAGTGCAGTCTTCCACAACAAATTCATTGTAGAACATGAACTATGCTCATTTAGAATGCGATAATCATTTACAACGTTGGAGTGTTTTTAAGCATGACCAATACATTTGTTCATGTAACAGTGCTGATGACAGTTTTAATGACAGCGCTGACAGCCACTCTTGAATTACTGACTTAATATTCTGGTGTAAGATCATTAGCACACTGACATTAAATTGGGCGTGGCTCATTTCAGATCACCCAATTTTAGGAGGATTTTACCCTCGAGTAGTAAATACAGTAGTTGTTGGTGAAAGGGGCTTAGAGGAAAATAGCTCCTGAAGCTCCTCGGCATGTGTGGAGTGAAAAGAGATGCCATCATGTGGCCAAATATCAAAACTACAGAGGCTCTCTGTTATTGGCCCTTGTCAATAATACTGCACTGCAAAACAATCCGTTTTTGGAAATGTAATGTGCAATGGCATAAAACACATTTATTGAAATTCAATGCCAATTACTGACATGACAATAAAAATGTGTTTTTTCGCTTTTTTGTCACACCAATAACAAGTACATTATATGTATAAACAGGGCTGTAAAACAAGAAAAATGATTGATCTGTCAGGCAGGCATACCTAATTATCTTTGTGACAAACTTTTCTATGTATGCTGCATGCGAGCTTTTAACCCACCATGAATGCTAATAATTTGAATGTGTTTTGCTGTAAATGTGACAAACCTTTCTATGCATGATGCATACAAGCTTTTAAACCCGTCATGAATGCTAATGATTGGAATGTGTTTTGCTTTAAATGTGCAAAATTGTGAGAAGGCAACGTCATAGTCTACTACTCGGGGAGTGAACGGAATAAGAATTTCATTGTGTGGTATAATAACACTATACATATGACAATAAAAAACACTTGAATTAACAGTAGTTCCTCCTAGTCTTCCTGCTCACAGTGGTGATCAAAAATAGAAGAAGTATTTCTTCTGGCATGATTGAGCTGTGAGCTATTTCAGGTCTTCCTGTCTCAGGAAACCCCCCCTCTTGTGTGAGTAGAATTTTTATGGGTTTGTTCTTCATCTCGTTTACCTGTCGTTATGCATTGTTTTATTATCACGACCTCTGATTTAGTTTAAACACAACTATTACTTTAATGATTACCTGCGGTTTTGGTTTATGTACTTACTCAGAGGTGATAAGAATCAAGTTGATATTATGATTGCATAAAAATAAAAGGAAAAATACTATGAAAAGCGAGTGTAAAGTGAGTTTGACCTTCATAAAATTTGGACTGTTGGTTAAAAAAAGAATTTGTATGTAACAGAAATTGTCGATGCAAAGGGGTGTGAAAATGCATTTCATCAGGGAAGATGTATGCATGATTATTTTTTCTAGTGGACAGTGAGACTTGGGTTAAAACGGCCTTCTTTTAACGATTCTGTGTAATATCACTAGCAGTGATAGCAAATCAGGTCAATGTGAAATATTTTGTCTTTGTTGTCTTTTATTTACTGGCTGTTTGATGAGGTTTTTGGTCTGTGCATATGATTGATTTTGAACCTACTTTAATGCTTAATTAACCACATTTGTTTAGAATTATTGGATATTGTTTTTCTATTTACAATTATTGATGTAAAATTGGATGGGATTAAGGTCAGAAGTGGCCTCATATTTATGCAATCTGCAGATTTTCAAACATGCAATTCAACGTACGTCTTTACCTTTGGAGTGTGAGATCTGTGTTTGTTGTTCATTACTACTAACAAGATGTCAAATGAAAAAATAGATGGCTAGTTCCTTGTGTACTTTGGAAGAGACTGGGGGAAATTGGTCTTAAAGTACAATATTGCGTTTGTAAACCCTAGAGACAATATATATGCCTCAGTAAAAGGCTTGGTGCGCGCGTGTGTGTGCGTGTTTAGATTTTCATTATTGTATTTTTTGCATGTTACACGATAGATCAAATGATGGTACTGATGAGTGATTGCAAAGCTCGACCTGTTTTATCCGAAATACGACACGTTACCGCCACCAAGTGGAAAAACTTTGAAACTGCAGAAAAACTATTTTACATTATTCTGTTCATTAATGGTGGAATATCAGTACGGCCTTGATTTGATATATGATATGAAATGACATATCATAGAAGAGCTGTGATATGACATGATAAAATGTTATTTTCATACTATTCCAATTAATATTTTATGTAACTATACGTTTTTAATGTACATTACTGTTGAATTATTGTGGTAATGAGTAAATACTGAAATTATTAATAATGTTATCTTTTCCCTAAAAGATTAAGAATAAACATGAAATGAAAAGCTTTTTTGTTGACCCATGATTTGTCATTGCTCTCTTGCAGATGAGAGGCCTTACATCTGCAGCATGTGTGACTTTATTACCACAGAGTCACATACGTACCTGGCTCATGTCCGTGTCCGGCATGCGGCTGACTCCCAAGACAGAACCAGCCCCATTCTGAGAGTCACCCCCAATGGTTATCCTAAATTGAAGAAAGCTCTTCTGCAAGGTTTAGAAAGTATTGCATCTCCTCCTGCTCATCTCTCAAATTGCTCTTCATCCCGCGAGGCCGTTTTGACCGCTGTGGATTTATGTATAAGGGCTGAGGGTCACAGGGGCCAAGCCCCCATAACCCTAGACCGGAAAATCCTCCCGGACCACAAATGTTCCTTCTGCTCCCATTCTACCCTGTATCCTGAGGTTCTGTGGATGCATCAGACTGTGGCTCACCGCATGACCAGTAGCAGTTCCAATCTGGTGCCTAAATGGGCTCTAAAAAACATCACCAAGGGGCCAAGGGACTTGTCCTCCAGGAGACGTACTGGCCCCCCACCAGTCTTGGAGGGTAAAGAATGTCTACCGCTGCCAACCACTGTGCGTGCCCAACGCACACGTCCCCCAAACCAGGGCAAGGAAAAAAAGAACAAAGCAAGTTGTCGTGCAGGTACAGCATCCTCATCCCCTCACGCTTCCTCTTTGTTGCCGAGACCCTCCACGTCCACTTCAGGGTGTCATGCTGCGAGAGTCCCTCAGAATCAGCCTCCGCGCTGCAGACCCAAAGTTGATATTGCCTCTCGGAGGGGCTTACAGTCATCCGGCAGCTCTAAAGAGAAGAGCACCAGCACCCTTTCGCATTCCCCAGCTCCAAGCCTCAACTCTGCTACAGCTACCAAAAGGGCAGAATGTTACATGATGCCTCAGGAGGGACTCGGCTACATGCTTTCTAGCAAGTACAGTAGCCAAACAGCGTACAATGGAGCTCGAGGCTCCTCTCATCAACCACTCACCAACTCCCATGGCCAGCGACAGACGAACGCTACAAGGCCTAGTAGTGTCATCCACAGTTCCACAGTGGGGCACTATGGAGCGACGCAGCCATATGGAGGCATTATCCAGACTTCATCATCCTCCCTTCCCTCAGAGGCTCATGGGAATGTGAAGCAGGAGCGAACAGCAGAGAACCCGGAAATGCCCAACAACATCCTCAACTTCCTCAAAAACTTCAGCCCCCACGAACTGGCTGCCCTCTACCACCGCTGGGGTGCCACCAATTCACTCTTGGATCCCACTGGTAAGCAGCTGTTTCGTTTTCCATTTTATTCTGGATGAGTAAGGCTCACATTGCAACGGAGTAAAAAAGCCATCTTTACATACAAAATGCACAACTAATTTAGGCGCCATAAAATGACATTTTTCCATAGTTACTCATATATTTGACTTGGATTTACCTTTGGCAACGGTTCTACTAAGAGTATGTGCTGTAAGACTATACAATACAAACTCTTTTAGAGTCTTTTCAGCATTTGTATCAAAATGTATACTCATGGGCCACACAACACCAAATTCCGTAAAACCAACAGACACCGAAGAGCTGTTTCTCGAGTGATTCATTCTATAATAAATAATGATGCACATTTTTTAATAAATTAATGTTCATCACTGCTGTTATGGCATGGCAATTTATCATAGGGGGAGAAATTGTTTCCAACAATCTAATTGCTGCTTGAAAGGATCTGAACTGTAACCACCATGAAAGTGTCACCAGATACGCAGTTTTTCAAAATGTGATCTTAAAATGACTACAATCACTTGTGTGGATATAAGAGAGATAAACAACCTGTATCATAGGCAGCATGTGTTTCTCACTTATTCACAACTGTGTGTATCTGGATTTGTTGTTTTTGTTGTTTTGCTTTATGTATCTCTTTTTGGCATTTGTCCGTGAAATATGTGAGAGAACCTCTGCTGGGCTCAGGTCTGTGAGGCATGCCTCGTGTCCAGCTCCACTCTCCCAGAAAGCTGTCACGAACTGTTTAGTTCACGGGGTCTGCCTGATGAGAGACTCGCACAGATGCAAATGGGGAAAGCAAAAGAGGGCATGAGGAAACATAGAGGAAAAGCGAGAGAGAGAGCAAAATGAGACAGAATAATTACCCTACCAGCTGCTTTGCAAATGGTCATTACCGAACATCAACATTATTTTCCCAATTTCAGTTATGTCTCTAAGGTCAAGTGGGGCTGTGTGGAGCTAGGGGTCAAAGACAACAGCCCTAGAGCAGACGCATGACATCACTGTCACCCGTCCAGGCGCATATCGTCACGATCCGCCTTAGCCCTTTGAGTCACATGTTATAAAGTGACCTTTTTTGAGCAGCTAAGTCTTTCTCCTTTTTCCTCTGCAATGTGTGTGTGTGTGTGTGTGTGTTCGGGTGCCTGTGTTTTCCATCCAGCTCTGTCTTGTCTTTCATTAGCGCATCAATGAGAAGGGCTGGCAGCTCAGAGTAGCAGTGAAGTAACCAGAGGCCAGCCAGCAGTCGGGGTGCCAGAGACGCTTTCCGTCACCTCTCTCCCCCTGCTCTGATCTTTCATATCTTGCTTCCACCCACCTAGCACATGTAAACAGAGAGAAATACACAGAAAAATAGGACACAGGACAGTGTTAAGGAAGCTTTCTGGTGAGGCTTCGTCCCACTGTAGCATCACTACCATGCTTCCCAAAAGTTAGGTTGGAGGCGCACCATACGTAATCCACCCTATTTTGTCCCTGTAACTTCTAAAGCATTCATTATATTACACTGCACAACAGTAACAAAAGCAATAAATTATGATTCTGATTCAGCACATCTGTGTCATTATCCAGTTACTGAGAGGCAGGGAGTTATGAAAAGAATCTACAGTTTCATCTGTTTTTCAGTGAACAGTAATGTGGGTCATGGAGGAAAATATATCAGCTCTGTCTATAACCAAGCCCTGACTTGTGCTGGACCTGCTGATGGCCTTGGAAGCAATTGGTATTCAACAAGTGACAGTTGTTATCCTCATGTTTTCTGAGAGTGTAACGTTGGTCAGCGTATGCCCTGGCCTAGGCCTTTACTGTCCTGAGCTGGAGCAAAGACACATATGTACAACACTTAAAATAAAACATGTACACATGCCGGCACACACACCTGACATGTGACACACGGGCAACGGAGCGGGCACATCACAGCCGGGGCGTTTTAATTGCCTGTAATTTATGCGGTGTGTGTGTCTGGCTGTCAGCCTGTGAGATGATGCTGTGTGACAGCAGCAGTCCAGCCCCTGGAGCTAGCCGCTCATAATGACACATTAGACATACTAATGATGCCTGCACTTGTCCACTACTCATGCAGCCTACCTCCACTGCTGCAGCCACACTTCTGTGCGAATGTGCACATGTTCAGCGTGCGCACACTACTGACCTCTATGACTTTATTTTGCCTCAAACACAACACATTATGGACGGAACGGGGTTATTTTAGTTAACCAAAACTAACAAAACAAATAAAACCAAAGTCGAAATAGCAATTTTATTGATAAAATAGATGTTTTTTTAAAGTGAAAACTTAAGTGAAACTACAGCTATTTTTCTATACATAGTAACTAAAACAAAGCGTAATCATAGCAAAAATCACCTTTGTTTTCATCTATTTCCCTTCATATCTTAAGCCTCGTCACCACTGACGTTATCTACCCTACTCGAAAAAATCAGTTTCCAACGAAAAATCTACTCTACCCTACCCACTTTTTCTGGTATGCAATGTGTTGAGGTTCCAAAACAATGTAGCCAGGTTACAAAATGTGACGTAAATACTTCAGAGGCCATAGATTGGTCTGAGACGGATACGAATATATGGCATGAAAAACTAGACTGGGTTAATACGTAAAAACGAAGAGAGGAAAAAAAGAATCAAAAAGCTTTCGCTTCCACAACCTTACTTTGATGGACTTGAATTCGAAATTGTCTTCTCTGTGATGCAGTAATCCAAAACATCCACAATCTAAGCACCAAGTGCAATAATCTTTACACACACTCCATTGTTTTGTTTTTGTTTTGTTTGGTTTTTTCTTTTGCTATATACTAATCGGCCGCCAGTAACATCATATTGCCGGCAAGGCCAGGGGGGCTCCCGAGGTAGTGGCGGTGGAGAAGGTTAAACAGTCGTTTGAGAATTGTAGTTTACTTTATTACATTTTACTTTGTGACCCAATGATGAGTTTTCACGTAATCAGGCACATGTTTCAGCAATTAGTTTTGAGTTGACAAATATACTTCTTTTGGACAAAAAAATGTCTTTGGAGAGTTTTACAAAAACAACCTCCTTAATGTCTCAACTTTCCATTTCCAGCAGCCAAAAGGTTAAAAGAGTAATCAAAGTCTATGAAAATAAGAGATTAGTAGATAATGCGCAACACTGCTATGAACCTTTTTTAATCTGGCAAGCTAGCTAGCGTGTCCCAGTAAAGTTGTCAACAAATAAGACTGAGATCCTCGCCTCTTAAAATCATTCACAAATGAGTTACATAAATGAGGAGAGTGACCGATAAGGATAAAAAAATTACCCCACCAGGATGTGACCCTTAAGCACAACATCCAACAGAAGCCAGACACACATACAACCGTGTGGAATAGCAATATTGCTCAAGATATATGCAACATGGCTGCACTTGCTTTTTTTTCATGTCAGCCTAACATCTGTGAATAATCTAAATCAGTTATGGCAGCTCTTTCATAAATCTATTTCAGCTTATAATTTATTGCTTTCACTCAAGCATTAGGTTGGGTAACGTGGGCGCTTGATTGTTTGTTTAAATAAGAGCATTTCATTTCCTCCAGCCGAGAGTACAGTATTGCGGTTCGGGATTTAGTGTGAACGTTTTAAAATGCCTTTTGTGTAATCATGTATTCTATGTAACTAACGTAATGTTTAGATCACTCCTCAATGCCGCCATTCTTGTAAGTTTTACTACTGATGGCACAACACATACTTTTGACAAATCTGCCAGCTATATGGTAGAGCTAACATTACTTCTACGCTTGTTTATGTGGGATGAATGTAAATCAAATATGAAACCTCAAGTTGAGAAGATGATATAAGTGATGAAGAAATAGACTTTTCATATGTACCATGTTCATGTTAGTCTCGCAAATGTTTATTCCTCTGTCATCAGGGATGCTGAGGTCTCTCATGCGACACGGACAGCATTTCTGCCATGAGTGTGGGAAGGGTTTCAGTCAGCCCAGCCACCTGCGCACTCATATGAGGTCCCATACAGGTAATGACACTTTATGCCTTTACAACTACTCACCAACATACAAAGAGCCCCCTTTTCCTTTATTGTGCTTATATTGGTACTGTACGCTCGCCAGTTAAGGGTTTAGTTGCACTTGCGTTATTTAATGCAATCCACTTTAAAGTTCCGCAGGAAAATTGCCATTACAGGCAACTAATTGAAACATACCTAACATAAGCGTTAAACAATATTTTCAACTGGTATAGAGCTCTATGTCATCGTATCACAAGCAATAAGCGTCATGTTTTTTTTTTTTTTTGTGGAATATACTATGCAATATGATATATATTTACATGACAGTAGCAACATATTGGATTAGAATCAGTATGATTCTTCAGTGTAGTATGCTAGTATAAAAAAGTTGTATGTTGAGGCTGATGTTGTAATTGTTAATAAAACAAAAGCAACTACACATGAAACAAGAGAAGTTGAGTCACCGTGTAAGAAACGCCCCATATCCTTCTTTAAGTTTGTAAAATGACCTAAACCCCCATCTTATAATTATTCATCTTATAGTACATTTTCAGTCATTTGCATGACACCTGTGCACACACATCATCACCTTCTCAGTTATTTATCCACTCGGAGACACCAACATGAGTTATAGAGAATATATGCACGGAAGGATTCACACTCCACAATATTTCATTGTCAGACATTCCTGCATGTACCCATATAAATCAAACCGGATCTTTTTGTTCAGTTGAGTGTGACAACCAGTCTGTGAGTCCTTCCTTGCCCTGGGCTGGGCAGCTGTCGCTATTTTTTAAAGTGAAACATGTTTTCTCTGGATACTGACCTGTGACAAATTGTATACATTATTAATCACGTGTCAATTAGAGAAATGTAATTTTGCATTCCAATGAAGCAGACCATCATTTATTCACACCAGTCTCATGAGGCCGTTTGCTTCTGCTCCAGTGCCATTTATTAAACAACTAAACATATATATCCACATGTTCATGTTTTTATTCATTCATTTTCTAATATAATTCTTCACTCTGGAGGTAACATTTCTGTCAATTGCCCTGATGTTTAAAAACAATTGCCAAATCTCACACGAAAATGTTGCCAAATTTACAGGCTGTCAAACTGAATATAACACGCAACAGGTGGCACAATAACCCCGAACTCGATGTAATGTGCCGTTTTCGGCAGTCAGAAACCTGAAATCTGAATCAAGGTGTCATAGATGGAGTTGTTCTTTCATTTAATACCAGACAATATACTCAACAAAACAGAAAATGTACATAATAGATGACATGTACATCAATTCACAGATTGCTCTTGTCCACGCACACTGCTGAAAGGTTTTGTGCAGTTTTTAATCAAGGCCGATACCTTAAGTTTATATTAACTGCCCACATCATTTGTGTGCAGACCTAAGGCCACAAAACAATGAATCATGAAGAAAGTACTTTTGTTTAAAAAGAATTACTGTCAGAATTATCCTTTTTAAGTTACAAGAATGAAGTCTTCATTTATATCTTATATTGTGAGAATAATGTCCCAGCTAATAATAATGAATATGAAATCTCCCCACACTTGTAAGGGTGTTCTCTGGGTACTTTGGCTTCCACCCACATTCCAAAAACATTCATAGTAGGTTCACTGGACTTTAAATTGTCCACACATGCACCCTGCTATGGAGGACTGGTTAACTGCCCAGGCTGCTCCTCACGCGCAGTCAGCTGGATAGGCTCCAGCATACCCGCAATCCATGAAAGGGAGGCAGTATACTGTAGAAAATGAATGGATGGACTTAGGATGGATGGATTAGTTGGTTGGGAGACATTATTATTATTATTATTTTTTTTTTTCATAAGGCTTCACATAGGCCTGATGCTATTGCTGATGTGCCAACATATTGTGGTTGTTACTGAAAATAACTCGACAAAGCCCCTTAACAAAACACTGCTACAGTTGTGTTTGTCACCTTATTATTGTAAAATGAGCACCGGTACTTTTTTTTTTTCGTGGTCTCTGACAACCTAATTCCCACATTATTTGCAGTTTATTCGAATGGAATCATCTCTTTTGTTTTCACTTACTTGTTCATTTTCATGTGGATATTGTTTTACATTTTTCCCATTTTCTATACTTTGCCACGTTTCCCTCCACATTCATCTTTCATCCCTGACCACCTCATCTCATTTTTTTGTCTCACAATTCCATTTCCCTGTCCCTTCGAACTTGAAAATTCCTCCCCCTCTTCATTTGGGGCCGATAGAATGGGACGACTCTGTGAACGTTTATTTATTTATTTATTTCAGCTTTTCTTGTTCATTGTGCATAGAGAAACAATGTGCCGAAAACCAGTGGGAGAGATCTTGTTTCCTTTTTTTTTCCCATGATTTTTTTAAAAATCCGGCCATTTTGAGAATAACTTATAAGTTACTTATAACTTATAACTAATAGGTTTGCAGCACAGTTTTCAGTTTTAGTTTGTATTTCATGTTTCAAAACAGTGAATACATTTAAAAAAAAATAGCTCAAAAGATGAACCAAGACAAGCTTCGCTGTTTTCAACATCGCTTCTTGGTGGGTCCCCGTGGCCGTCCCCAGTAAAAGTTTCCACCAAGCGGCTCCCTCCTATTGGCCCGTTGCCATTTTTTTCATATCGCTCTGGATTCCCACGCTTAGATTCTTTTCTCCCTTTGCCTCCTACCTCACTTGTCTCGGGCTCCTCTATTCCCTCTTCTGTCGTGTCTCGTCCATCATGTGAGCGTGCAGTGATCACAGTAGACAGTGAGATAAGTAGCTTCTTTATAGAGAGTGTGAATGATATGTGGCATCGCCAGTGATTCTAAGTGACAGAGGCCAAATGGTAAGTGATGCAAAACTCAGCTTCCCCCAAGCCCTATTGTAAACACACACACACACACACACACACACACACACAGCACATTAACACACTCGCGCCCCGTAAACACTACCCAAGACTGTAATTAATGTTGTCACTGACGATTGTCCTCAGCATGGACGTACGCGCGTAGAAAAGGCCATCCACCCCGAGGCCTCTATTAACATGCGTCATATTAAATCACTGACTTGGCTCAACCATGTTCCGTCGCCATCATCGTCACCTTCACCGCCGCCATCATCATTACTGCAAGCTTCCCTTCATTAGCATGGGCACTGGTGGCCAACGCCGCACTTCATTGTGTGGCTGGTGGCACAAGGAGAAAACCAAATGCTTGTGTGGGTCTTGATAGAGCTTTTAACCGGATGCCCCCTTCCTCCTCCTCCTCCTCCCCCTCCTCCCCCACCCTCGTCCTCCTTCTCACCCCACAGTTGGGTTTGATTTTAATGGACTCCACAGAGGTACTGATGCTCACAGCACCGCTTCTGAAGCTCCCAAACAAGTATGTGGCACAATGGCTAATCACACAGCTCCACCATTGCTTTTCGCATCAGTCGTCTTTTTGTTGCACCTGTCTGCATGTTTGTAATGTTGGCGCCTCTATCCAAGTCTTGCTCTTTGTCTATTTTCTTACTTTATGTCACACCCTGTGCACCTGGCATGCTCACAAAAAAATGTTCGTAAGGAATCATGTTTGAACAAATAATGCATACCCTGTCAAATGCGGCAATTGCTTTTGTTTCAAATATGTGGTAAGGCCTCCAATTATCGATAACCCGGCTAATTTATAAGAAAGTGATTTCATTTGTTGAAGGACATTTACCCTGCTAAGATGGGAAATATGTGATAAAGTGCCAAAAGCTTGAGTAGGTTGTATAGTGAATATCAATGCTAAATATTTTCACTTATTTTAACTTTTTTTACACATTGTGAAAACATTGCTTTTCATAACCTACAGCATAATCTTGCCAGGGGTGCCAAATTCAGTTCAATGCAATAACTGCATTTACCCAAATTAGATCTCTAGAGCTAGACTGGAACATTGTTGACCTAGTAGGTGCAAAACATATGTATTTATTGGGATTTATTAGGAGGATTAGGTAACATTTGCTCCAGTACACAAATATGTACTGTACGTTCCTTTTCTAAAAACAAATTGCTGTAATTTACCATTTCATATTCCCATACAGTTACACATCCATCTGGAAATCTGCATAGTATATAGTACATAATGCCAAAAAAAAAACAAAAAAAAAAACCTCTGTTGACTTTGTAATGTTTGCACACCAACATTGACATACCTAACTGTATTTTCCCAAATGCCATGATAGGTCGGAAACATCAGAGAGTCCATAAAGGGACAACGTGTAAGATTTAAACCATTTTTCATTAAAAAAAATAAATAAATAATAAATGCTATTATTATAAATTTCAAAAACTTTCGATTAAATGCGTTCTTAATGACCAACAATATGTTTTAAAAATAATTGTAGGTCTACTTACCATGAAATTTGATTCCGTGGGATGTGGCACTCCTCCGGAAGCTGCCATGTCTGTTATAGCTACGGAAAATTGGTCTGGTTTTGAGTTATGCGGGTATAAGTCAAACCCCCCCTAATGGGGTTGAAAATGAGGGAAAGAGACCCGACTTCTACTTGGAGAAATAGGGCAATTGAAATAAATCCATTTTAAATAAAGTTTTTTTTTAAAGAAAAATGTGCGCGAGGAGGGGGTAACAAATGATTTGATGGGTAGGCTCTTTTAGAAGCGTTTTCAATATGGTATATCAATACAAGCTAAATACAGTATTGTCTCAATTCATGCAGAACCGCTTTGACATACAGTATTTTCTTGAATGCGTATAGGAAGTGAATCTAGGTTGTCAAACGGGGTGATGTCCAACACGTGTCTGTCTACGTTAGATTTGATACATTTAAATATAGAGGTAAGGGCCAGCCAGCACGACACATTCATGTTGTTCAGGATTTAAATGACTCCCGTATACAAAGTCGGTAATAAATCAACAGAATCACATTTATTCTACAGTGTAGTCAAAGGTGAAGACAAAAAAGAAAAACATGAGCGTTATTATCAAAGCCCGCATATTCAAAAATAGCAGACTTCCATCAGTTACATTCTCCGCTTCATTTTCAGTCAGTCACAGAGAGAAGAATTGAGGCCGAGTCAGAAAGAGAAGTAAATCTGCTCAGCTTTGACATTCGCTTGTACACATCGCACCCTCGACTTTATTAATCACACACATCACACACACACAGGCTCGCCCCACATGACTGAGATTTACCGCACGGTATATGAGTGATGGGAGCAGGCGTCTGGCGGAGGGGTCCAATTAGATGCAGTGTTGACGCTGCTTTACGGTGACGATAACCTTTAGTATAATGTAGTGCAGCAGCCCCGTCAGCCGTCTTTCCTTACTGGACGATGTCGCGCAAGTTCTTGCTTTCCTCTCACGTCTAACCCTCACCTTCTTTTTCCAGCTGTTTTATTATTTTCCTTTATGATTAATTATACCTATTTTGTTGTTATCGCTCTCTTCCTCAAACAGCCCTCTTTCTTTCTCTCTGTTGTGCTTCTGATGATGTATGATAACTGCTATATTTTCCTATGTCTTCTTCGGGGAAACTACTGGGGGAGGGGCACAGGGAGTCATTTGTTTTCCCGCTGTGATATTCTTCCATTTATCAAAATGATAATTAGGTGCAATTAAATGGCAATCTCATTTGTTTTATTCAGGTGTGAGTTGCCTTTTTTTTTTTTTTTTTTGCTGAGCTTCGATGTCTGTCCTATTGTAGGTCAGTCTAATTAGAAGATAGGATATGCATATGTAGGGTGGGGGATTGGCCATCTGCGTTTATGGGATGAAATACGTGGAGATAAAATGACTGTTTAGACAGGATGTGTTTTATTTCATATTTTGTGTTTTATTTCAGTTTCACTTACTGTAGTAATTGCCAGGTGTCCCAACATTTGAGTCCATATTGTGTTTGAAAAGTCTATGTCACCGGTGTCAAACTCAAGGCCCAGGGGCCAGATCCGGCCCGCCTCATCATTTTTTGTGGCCTGCGAAAGGCTGATTTGAATTCCACGTTTCTGGCTAAAATACCAAATTTGCAAATTGCCTTTGTCTTTGAAAAAAATGGTGGGCAGAAAAAAAAAACAAAACAAAACAAACAAAAAAAAAAAAAAACCCATCATTTTAAGTTCCCAATCTCTCGCTTGAAAAGATTGTACCGGCCTCTGATTTCAAAACTAGGTATGTGTGGCAAACACACTTAAAATTGATTTTACTTCACAGCCCTCTGAGGGAAACTAAAACGTGATGATAAAAATGAGTTTGACACCCCTGGTCTATGTCCTGGGCGTCTTTCCTTTTAACTGTGGCTTATGCATGTCATTTCCTTTCCACTCTTATTACCACTCGCATGTGTACATTAGGGTACATGGTTGATGTCATGTTACCAAAACCTTCGTTACCACCATATGACCTTTCGGAATGTTGTGTTTTTGTGTGTTTTGTTTGGTTATTCAGGAGAGAGGCCTTTCTGCTGCCAGCTCTGCCCATACAGAGCCTCTCAAAAAGGGAACTTGAAGACACATGTCCAGAGCGTCCACCACATGCCTTTTGACAATAGCCAGTATCCAGATTCAAGGAACTTGTTGCTGAGCCCCAAGGAGCATGGAGAGCTCGGACCAACCTCACAAATTCAGCATTAGGGCCTCACTTTCTGAATTTTAGTCCAGGCAAGTCAGGGACTCACATCAACTGCAAACGCCACCATCATTTCAACCATCATCCTTTAATGACTGTTTTCTATCATTCTTGTTATTGGACAAAGACATTTCGGAAAGAACAAATAAAAATTACAACTTTTCACGATACAAAAAATAACCCATTGTGTAAAAGTAAAATTAAGTCACAAACATTTTCTGCTCCAATTTTTTGGAAGTGACTGACGAAAATAATGATCACGTGTGTTGAATGACGCTATCAGAAACAGGTGGAATAGCTGAAAAATTCTTAATGCAAATGCTGTGGAATGCTTGTGTCACGGCTACCCTCTTGAAGCGTCCCTCATGGCAGCATGCTACTGTGTGTAATTCATTCCATTAATTCTTTTTATTTGAATTTGTTAATAACCGATTATCCAAGTGAGTGACGTATCTGATGTATGTTTGAGCAGAAATGATAGAAATCAAAATATTTGAGAGGCTGCAGCAGCAAACCAGCTAAAATGACTGAAGTGATTATATGATTATCAATATAGTGGCTGATAAATGTTATCTGCATTGTATAACTGATTAATTGACTAATCATCACAGCCATAAAGAATTCCTCTTCTGGGCTTAAAGCCATTAAAGTGTCTTGTGCGAGCCAGCATGTGCAAATGGGGTAAAGTCACTTGGCTCCACTCTTTTGTGAAATCTTAAGAGTGACCACTCTGAGGAAGATGATTAGAGGCAGCGAGATGAGATTAGAGAAAGCGAGAGAGACAGAGGCTCCTCTACTGCTCATTAAAAAGAGTTGCTTTTTAATAGCCATTATAAATGAGTGTACCATTTTTATGGCCGTACAATTATTGCCAATTGAAGAGGAAGGGGCTGAGTGCCGGCACTTTCCATCAATATAACTCCTTTATATTACTGAGCCTTTCTTACGCTGACACTTTGACTTTGATTTACACTGCAAACCTGCCGTGGGAGAGGCCTCAAGACTCAGATTGAAATTACACAAAGACAAGACCAGCTGGTGCGCTTTTGGAGGCAAATATGATTTTGCTGTTGCTAGCCAGTGTGATTGCTCTGTTCTAAATGGCCACGAGTCACGGCTGACACAACGGAATGCAATCTGTGGCTTACTCCATCAGACCTTTTCTTTTTTTTTAAGGTTTCTACTCTTAAACTTTTCATGTCGTATAAATACTGCAACTAACAGCCAGGTTGCAGGTTACAGGATCATTGTTTTGCCAACTGCATTGTGTTCACCACCATTTGCACTGGACAAAAGTATTGTTCATAAATTCAGTTCTGGCTTTATATCCGACTAAATGAATTTCTCAAGAATCGACTGATTTTAATGTAAATTATTCGTGGACTCTTAGATGAATGTGGTGAAGTTGTATGACCGTATTTCTCCATGTACAAGTCAACCTCGCGTATAAGTCGACTGCCCCTTTTTTACTTACATTTTGGTGATTTTTACAAAAATGCAAGTATGACTGTACCCCTGACTATAGTGGTTACACATATCATGGTTGTACAACTAAAACACATGGTGTGTGCAATTAAAATGACTAAATTACGATACTTTTAGACGCATTTCGTCATCATATATCGAATAAGATTGTTGGGGTTATGGGGTGTGGGGCGGAAACGAGACAAGTGCAAGGCATAGACAACAAATGCTGAAACTAATTTTGCAACAATAAAACGATTTAAAGTTTCAGTGCTTTATTTTCTAACACAGTTAAATGTGAATTCATCTAAAAGCGCTCAAGTCATCATGATATGGCTTATTTCACATTCAAATTAATACTATTCAAACACAGACATGGAAAAGATTAGTCTGTTTTGAGCTGTATGGGTATAGGTCGAGCTCCCCAATATGGGGGTGAAAATGTAAACCTCAACTTTTACAAGAAGATATACGGTATGTAGACTGAAAATATTTGTGGGACACCAAAAGATAAATGGGACAAAAATGCAACATTTCTGCCTTGATTTCTAGGTATTTACATCTCGATCTGATACACGATTTAGAGGAGAACATGATTTGTAAAGGAAAACTTAATTTTTGGGTGATCAAAATTATGGAACATGTGACTGAGGTGGCTTTTGTTGTGTCTATGGGGATGAAAGAAGCATTTACGAATCTGTGAGAAGCTGAAAAGTTGATCTGCGCCATTGTCAAACATTGGCCGTAGCTAGTACAACCATTTGGAATGTCTTGAAGAAGAAAGAAACCACTGGTGTCATAAGTGACAAATGTCAAACAGGTAGACAAGGAAGAACAGCAGTTGATGGTAGAAACATTGTGAGAGCTGCAAAGAAAGACCCCAAAACAACTGTTAGTGTTAGTGACATCATCAACAACCTCCAGAGGACAGGTGTTAACGGATCAGTCTCTACTGTTTGGCAAAGACTTCATGAACACAAGTACAGAGGCTACACTAGAAGATGCAAGCCACTCATCAGCAAAAAAAAAAAAAAAAAAATAGGAGAACCAGGCAGGATTTTGCCCAAACTTAAGATAAACGAGCCTCAAACATTCTGGGACAAAGTTTTATGGACTGATGAGACAAAGATGAACATTTACCAAAGTGATGGAAACGTTAAAGTTTGGAGAAAAAAAAAAAAAGATCTGCTCATGATCCCAAACATACATTCTCATCGGTAAAACATGGTAGGGGCAATGCCATGGCTAAGGCTTCTTCTGGAATGGGCTTGTTAAGGTTCATGGATGATGTAACATCTGATGGAAGTCGCAAAATGAACTCGGACGTCTACAGATTTAAAGAAAAATGCATCCGAACTGATTCGGGGATCCTTCATCATGCAGCAAGATGACCTCAAACTCACTTCAAAAACCACCAAAGGAGTTCATCAGGGGCGGCAAATGGAAGGTTTTAGACATGCCAAATCAATCTCTAGAGTTAAACCCTGAAGAGCAGGCTTTTCAACAGCTGAAGAGGAGGAAAAAACCCCAAAACAAACAAACATCCAAAAGAGGCAGCAGTGAAAACCTGAAAAAGCATTCCAAAAGAAACATGCATAAGTTTGGTGATGTCAATGGGTCATTGACCTGATACAGTAATTTGCAGGGATTTGCAACAAAATGATAAATCTTACTTGCCTTAATTTGATTTGTACCAATACTTTTGCTCACCTAAAAATGCGATAATTCTTTACTAAATAAGTTTTCTTCTAAGTTGTGTATCAGATCCAGATTTAAATACCCGGAAATAATAGCTGAATTGTTGATCTGTTGTCTCATATTCGTCTTTTGGTGTCAAATGTAGATGTTTCCAGTCACGACAGGGCTTTGGGATTTTCCACAATAGTACTTCCAACATGTCTTAAGACTGGAGGGCCATACTATTTTCTAGCAAATAATGTTAAATCCCACAAAACTTTAGACCAGTCACAGCCTTAACACAGAAGCGGTTGCTAATGTCACCGTGCATTGTTTTCCAATCTACTGAAAAGGATCATTCACATCCATCCAGATGTTGTGCATAACTCCTCTGCAATAGCATGTTTATACTTTTAGGAAGGTGGGGCTGATTTTCATTTTTTGTTTTTTGCATACTGAAGTAAGCCATGCTTTGACTTATTAGATATAAGCAGATTGTCAATTGTCAGGGAACTTAAATGTTAGGTACACTTTTGCACGCTTAGTCTATTCAAACCATTTAACATGCAAGGTACAAGACCTTTATTGGTCTCTTTTGAAACCTGACTCATTTTTTCCTAAAACAAACAATGGATGTAACACCAGCTGGTAGTCGAGATATGCGTAAGATCATGTACCATAAAAAGGCTGATGGTACACAAAAGTGTGTAATGACAGGTGTGGGTAGTGAAAATACTTGAAAATGATATTCGAGCCTTTGAGTGTAGAGTAATACTAATAATACCCGCATTGTAGAGAATTCCTCTAAGTTTAAAACCTCAGTTAGTATTTTGTACTCCGAAGTGTGACTTAGTGAAAGTGTGAAGCTGAAGTGACTTTGAATATAAACTGTTTATCTGTAATCCACTTTTACCAAACTCTTTATATACAGCAGTAGAAACCAAATGGCATTATTAGTGCACTTAGACTAGATTAAGGCTTGAATCTTACATTCTGTTCTATTTCAGTTAAGGTTACTTTGAGGAATGTTATTATTGCAGTTACAGCTAATATGTGTGTACTTTGGGGTTTAGAAGCTTCTTGCATAGATTTTAATGACAGATTATCTTTTTTTTTGTAATGGCTGTGTGTCACACCACTGTAGTTTGACAAATCGAGGTGATGCAGTCCTTATTTTTCAAGGAGATGTAAGAGCTTGTTTTTAGTCCCTCGAGCAAATTGTAGGACTTTTGTCATTAGCTTGCCATAACTGACCTCTCACAGGGCTTATTTTTTTCCTTTTGTTGGAGGTTTATTACACATTTGAAATTGTTTTTTTGTTTGTTTTTTTGGGGGGTCTGTGAGCATTTTATTCGTATTGAACCATGAGTAATGTACCTAATGACCTTTTTATTACAAATGTTTTGGTTGAAATCTGTATTTATTATCACTTCAAAAAGGACAGGAGCACAGAGGCAGGGCAGGAATGTTTGGTAATTTTGATTTTCTAGGTCATTATCGTGTGTTTTCCTTTCTGTTTTGTCATTTTCAAGCCAGCAAGCCGACGTGAAAGCTCTACCTCGTTTGAGCCATTCTCTGTTCTGTTACACTTTTGTAAATTTCAAAAACATGTAATGTCATGTCCAAAATAAAGACACACAAAATGAAAACTTTTGCCACCCTTTCATCTTGTTGTCCTTGTTAGAATTAATTGCTTGTCAGGCACTTGTGAAGGAACACATCCACTTTTAGATTAAAAAAGGATCACATTTATTTATTTTATTCCAACTCACCTTTGTGATCCTGAACTTCGGCTGTAAGAACGGCACAGGATGTATTGTATTATACACAGCTTTGCTCCTCACAGGACCTATTAGCAATCACTGTCATCAGCCCAGCACACATTATCAAGCACTTCACACATCAGCACGTGTAATAACAAGCTAACCACTAAGAACTGTGTTTGCCACTACAGTACAATGCTCTTACCAGTGATTTGCCAACTTCATTATTCTAACATTTAAGAATTCATTTTTCCTCATTTAGAGTTCCTGTTTTACACATGCTCCGCAACTATTAGACTCTTCACTGAATTTTAGGGGCCCGATGATTCCTTGAATGTAAAAATAAAAAAGATTCAGCAGAATGCGAAGTATCCAGTACACAACATGTAAATCAGACAGCAAAGGATGGATTATATAAGCAGTGACAAACTAGTGGACTAAGCTTCAGCGATCCTAATGTGGAGAGCATCAATTTGCATCATTTTCTGTAAAAATGTGACATGACCCTCACCGTTATAAACCAATTGTTTACATTGTTGCCAAATGTCTCCCCCAATCTTTCAGGGCAGCAATGACTTTTGTACCTAGGGACCTCTTGGCCTAATACAAAGAGAGGTGTGGAGAGGCTGTTTCAGAGTGCGATAGAATTGTACCTATGCAGTCCTTCTCTGTTATCCTCATGCATGAGAAAGAAAATATGCCTTTTCTCCTTCCTTGTGTATAAGTTCTCAAAATAGTCTAACAGGTACACACACATAAATTCAACACGCTCATTTGTCCTTCCTGCACTTCAAACGGCCTGTCTCATCTGCATTGTCAGTGGGATCCGGCATCAAAATTTATAGTGACAGTGCTTGCGAACCTGTCTATTTCAAACTACACATACAAATATATATATATATATATATATATATATATATATATATATATATATATATATATATATATATATATATATACAGTGGGCCCCCGTGTTACGAACTTATTACGTTCAGCGGCTACGCTCGTAACTCGAATTGCTCGTATGACGGGCAATCCAAACCTATGTTAATTAGTGAATGCGTGCAACGCGTGCAAAAACCTTAGGTAAAAACATCACGACTTTATACACATATTAAAAATTAGTAACATAATCTACTGTACAGTTCAATTAAATAACATAAACATACAAAGGAAAAATGACATTTACCTTCTGGGCGACGTGACTTGAGTTGGGTGGAGGCGGAGGGGAGCAGAGACCAACCCGCAGAATTTATTCATTTATTTTCCTAAGAACTTTTCTCAAACTAGAACATATCATCGGCGATTTCCTTCTCTTTAGTCCACAATAGAAGAAACCTCTCCATTTTGTTGTCGACCGAGGTCCGTCCCCCGGCAAGGAAAGTCTTGCCCTTAGAAGATTGCCGAGCGGTTACGGCCATACTCACGAGCAAGGTTAACTATGCGTGCGCCTCCTTCGTATTTTTTTAATATCTCCCGCTTGGTTTCTATTGTCATCATCCTCTTACTTCTTCCTTTACCGCCACTTGCAATTTTAGAAGCCATGTCTAACAGATAAAGTTAAAGTCTTCACAACACACCGACCAGCTGTGCCATCCAGCCTAATGAAGGCGTTCGGCCAATAGCATATCGGCATTTCTGTGATTGACGTGACGCCGGCCAATAGCATATTCGCATCTCCGTGACTGAGACCGGGACTTTGACCTTAATCGACCAATAGCATATCGGCATCTCCGTGACAGACCGTGAATGTGACCTTATAAGACCAATTGCATAGCGGCGTTTCCGTGACATGCGAGAATAGTTATATTTTTTGATGCAGCAAAGAGAAAAAAATAGTGCGGACACACTGACCGGCATGTTGGATTGTTCGTAAGACGAAAGGTTTGTGCGTAAGAGGGGGACAAAAATCGCCATGGTCACCGTTCGTAAGATGAAAAGTTCGTAAAAGAGGGAGCCCACTGTGTGTGTGTGTGTGTGTGTGTGTGTATATATATATATATATATATATATATATATATATATATATATATATATATATATAGCTACCAGACATTTATGGTTTCTCCCTTAAAGTCCTTTGCTTGTTGCAAATTGCCAAACTTATAACTTTCTTTCTCATATATTTAAATTTGTAAAACCTGTGTGAAACTTTGAAGTATTCGAAGGTAATGGTAGGGCGGCAATTTTTAACTGTGTTCCCTGAAACTTTTTGGCTCCGCAAACCTTTATTTTAGAGGTTCGAGTAGCTTCTGTAAGGTTATATTTTCTTTTTCTGTCAAAAGTATGACTTTATTTTATTGAGGAAACAACTTACAATATAACAGTGTAATTTTTGCAAGCCTAGCTGCCAAACGGAGTCAATGCGATCATGACTCATGTATATGAGGTGACAACATGAGAACCAAAGCCATACTTCAAGCTGTTCCCCTTCATAGCATGTGACACATCTGATGGATATGGACTTTGATGGCGCCTGGGCTGTTGGCACCTTGATGTCCACGTGTGGCCGCTCGCTTGAAGGGAACCTGCTCCATAGCAGTGATGAGAAACCCATAGCCTTCAATTTTGAAGGACCACATAGGGATTTGTTGCTCCTTTGCCATTCTCTTTCATGTGCTGCGTCAATGTGCACCATTTGTCTGTCAGCTTGAGTGACGGTAGACTGACAGGTTCCCTCTGAGAACATGGCACATAACGTTAATGCCAGGCAGGCCCGCGGGCTGAGAAAAGACTGCAGCTGCCCGTCACTCTTTCCAACCTCATCAGTCACTGTGACGGCCTTGAGCTCCCTGAAACCTGTTGGCTGACAGCTCCTTTCTTTGTCACGCGGCACAGTGAAATCCAGTGACTGACCGAATGACATGGAAAATATGCCAAATGTCAGTTCGATATGGATGTGACAGGTAGATGTGATGGAGAAAACAAACCTTCACGTTGCCTTTTATTATATAAAGACATCGCCACAAAGATCGACGGAACCATGATGTTGCTTTTTCCTGCATTCAGACCGACAAACTATACACTTATATTTGAAAGCTACGTAGGTCATATATTCGAGCAACATAACTCACGCAAAATTAAGTCTCAACCCAGAAGTCATCAACCTAAAAAGGCCTTTTATAATATGCAAATGAAACAGCCCCTGAATTATAAACAGTAATGAAAACGGATGGATGCATACATGTTTGCTTTGCAGTGTCTTTGCCAACAATGACTAAGAACACAACATATATATATATATATATATATATATATATATATATATATATATATATATATATATATACAGTCAGCCCCCTGCTTACGAGCATCCCGATTTGCGAACATTCCGCCTTACGAGCGTGGATCAGGGAGAATTTTGTCCTCCGCTTACGAGCAAACCTCTCGTCTTGCGAGCATTCCGACAAACCAGCCATTGAGTATGTAGAAATGTTCTCGCCTAACTGAGTCAATATATTCAGCAGTTGCGTCATCTACAATCATTAATAGATACTTATGGCGGTAACGTGAACGCTATTGGTCTTACAATCTCACACTGACTGTCTCACTCACGGTGTCTAAATATATTACCATTTAAGTGTAGTGTTTGTACAGCTAAAGGGAAAAACAGCTGACATGAAATTAAATGTGCCGATTGCAGGACAAAGAATTGTCATTGGTTTAAATGTGTGGTTTTTTTTTAATTAATTGTCAATACATTCCAACCGTTTAAAAAAAAGTGCGAATAATTATCAGTCAGTCAAGGAGACGCCAATATGCTATTGGTCGATTAAGGTCACCCGGTCTCACTCACGGAGATGCTATTGGCTGGCGTCACACGTCAATCACAGAAATGCCGATATGCTATTGGCCGAACGCCTTTATCTAGCTTGACGGGACAGGATGGAAGGAAGTAGACAAAATGAGTGAAAAACGGAATGTTTTGAAGACTTTGCAAACTTTATCTGTTAGACATAGCTTCTAAAATTACTAGCAGCGGTAAAGGAAGAAATAAGAGGATGATGTTTTAGTATCTCCGTGATTTGCACCATGACTGAAAGAGTTACTGTAACACTGTAAGACCAATAGCCTATATGCGTTGCCGTATTAACTCAAGAGGTTAATCTCTGCACCCTATTACGGGTGATGATACAGCGCCATATAATGGTTGCTAGACAAGATTGCATGTCAGGTTAGTCGGCGATCTCCCGATATGCATTGGGACAGCGTCATTGTTGCAATTTTGTGAGTTGTAACCAAAGGTGAACTGACGCTCGAACAAGCCATAAGTGTGCTGCCTAGTAAATGCAACACACACAACCACCTCTCCGCTTCCACCGTGCTCAATTCACGTCGGGAAAAACAGTTGACATGAAATTAAGTGTGCCGATTGCAGGACAAAAAATCGTCACAGATTTAAATGTGTTTTAATCAATAAGATGTCAATACATTCCAACCGTTTAAAAAAAAAGTGCAAATAATTATCAGTCAGTCAAGGAGACGCCAATATGCTATTGGTCGATTAAGGTCACCCGGTCTCACTCACGGAGATGCTATTGGCCGGTGTCACACGTCAATCACAGAAGTGCCGATATGCTATTGGCCGAACGCCTTTATCTAGCTTGATGGCACAGCTGGTTGGGATGGAAGGAAGTAGAGAAAACCCTGACTGAAAAAGTTACTTTGACACTGTAAGACCAATAGCATATCTGATTTACCGTATTGACTTCGAGCATTCATCTCTGCTCATCTCTGCTTATCTCAGCCCAAGTCACGTCTTTCCAAAGGTAAAAGTCATTATTCCTTTGTATTTGTTATTTAATGCAACTGTACAGTAGATTATGTCACTTAATATTAATTTATGTATACAGCGTGATGATTTTACCTAAGGCTTCTGCGCGCGTTGCACGCACTCACGAATTAACATGGGTTTGGATTGCCCGCTATACGAGCAATTCGAGATACGAGCGTAGCCGCTGAACGGATTAAGTTCGTAACCCGGGGGCCCACTGTATATATATATATATATATATATATATATATATATATATATATATATATATAGTTTGAAATAGACAGGTTCGCAAGCACTGTCACTATAAATTTTGATGCGGGATCCCACTGACAATGCAGGTGAGACAGGCCGTTCGAAGTGCAGGAAGGACAAATGAGCGTGTTGAATGCCGGCAAGTTTTTTTCTTAGTTCAAACACCAACAGAAACATGAAGCTGCACGAGACATTTTAAAATGCCACGCGATCGTTTAGAAAAAGGATGCTTTTCATGTACATTTTCAAACAAGAGATGGACTGCATGGTTAGCAATACAGACCATCCTGTCTTGAAGATAAGGCGACAGACTTAAGTCAACCCCTGACTTAAATTATTAAATAAAAGTGTCCACCTTCAATTTTGCCATTTTTGATGGGTACCTGAAAGTTGACTTTTGCTCTTATGCTAGCTAATGACTTCTGATGGATAAAGAAATTAAGCCGCCTCCCGCTCGAGCATGCCACATTGTGGGAAAAGTAGTATTGGTGTGTGTAAAACACCTGTGGCTTGTGGGCTGGTTCTAATAATTAATCTATATCATCCTGGGGTCCAGAGAAAACCTTCTAGCGGGCCGCATCCAGTCTGTGGGCCCTCAATTTGACGTATGTGCTCGAGAAAAACCCACAGCAAGGGGAAAATTTGTGATTTTGTCTTATCTTTACATGCATGCAATTTTCTCAGTCCCTTTGATAACTACTAGTTATTGAGAGTAACTACGTATTTACATTTACATTTATCTAGAGAAATTATTATATTTCATGAAACTGGCTGTGCATGCCACCCATCGTCACCCCTAACTGAGGCAGTGTGACACCCTGACCATCATATAGAAGACATTTCTGGCCCTGCAATGTCCATATAGCCCCTGGGTGGGAAGCACTGCAGTAGAAGAGCATTATTTGTGTAGTATAATTATTTAATCATCAATGATGCCCTGCTTCTAGACAAAAAAAAAAAAAAAACATTTTGGTGCTATGAAGTTAGGAAATAAAAACTGTTGAATATAAACAGGACCAACAATCGTTAATGTCATATTATTATTGTTGGAAAAAAAACCTTGCTTCATTTCCCTGCGATTAACCGACAAAACAAAATGCTTCATAACATTAGAAAGTTCCTAATTTAAATTTGTGTATATTTAGTTATGAAAAGCAATACAAATCCCATGAGGTGCGACTTCTCATGAGATTGTATCTATAAGACAAGGCAAGATTTTTGCAAATTAACAATACAAAATAATGTCTAATATGAATGTTTCAAATTTCAAAATATTTTCTTCTGACTGAGCTTACTGCATGAGAATTACAAATGCAAATGTAAAAGGAGTCAGGCTCATTTTTCTGCTGTAGCTGAGCTCTTTCCTCTTGTTGAGAAGTTTAACAAAAGGCTTACAGCTTGTGTTTGCTGCAGTGCATGGCAGTGTATGCCGTGTAACTTTTTTGCAGTGTTTACTAAGTGTCTTTGTCTCATCTTACTCCAATATTTTACTATCCTGTACTGTAACTGAAAAGCTAAATATTTTCCACATATGTGATTTGAAACAAATCAATGCATCTGGTATTTTTCTTGTCGGCTTGCAAGTGATTGAGAATTTTTAGTATAATCATAAAAATAAAAAAATACATTAATTTACTTAGTACAAAACAAATATTAACACAGAAAACCAAATAACACATTTCCACATAATTATCTATGACCAACTTTTATCAATTTTTAATAAACACATTTTTTTTTTTTTACTTGAATATAAATTGTAAATTCTTATTCAGTTCTCTACACATAGATTATGTTCAATGAGATTAAGTGACATCAGAACTACAGAGCACAATTTTTGGGTCACCCTGTCAGCATCAACGTGTGCTGAGTCCATTATGTTCGTTTCAACAGTGGTCACCAAACACCAGTCCACTGCCCGGTACCGGTCCGCGGATCAACTGGTACCAGGCTGCATGGGCCACTCCCGAAATAACGTTTCGGAACTGATTTAGTTTAACAGTTCATTTGTTGGTGCTTTGTTTGGCTTGATCTTTGTCTTTTGGCGTCGTCTCTGGCCACTGTTGATATTACGTGTTGTAGTGAGAAGGATGGTGTGGTTATGAGAGCAGTCAGTTGGTGATGCACACGTTGTCTCTCTGTGAAATCTGTCCCACGAGTGTCTGTAAGTTGTACTTTCTTTGTAAAAATAATTTCATTTATGATAATATGCCCAAAATTAGTTTGTTTGTTGATCCAACATTTGTGACTGTGAATAACATGCTAATGTGAGTTCTTATCTTCAGACCGTTATATAGTGCTGCCTTGTGTGTGTTTAGTTTGTTTGCATTTTCATTTCGCCTGGTATTTCAATTTGGTATAAGATAGCATATGCAAATGTTTTGCATTGATAACTCGTTTGCATCATTACATTTTCTATTGTAATCAATAGAATTTGTAATTCAGTTATATGATTCACTTAATCAATGTCATTTACATACACTTTTGTACATTTTGAGACCCACCCCACCGATCCGCAGTAAAAATATCAAGCTTTGACCGGTCCGTGATGATAAAAATTTTGGGGACCACTGCATTACAGTAGCTGCTTAAAGCAGTCTGACTGCTTTTAACAGCCAATATGGAGCACTCAAACACAGGTAGCTAGTGGCTAATTTATGATAGAGGCTACTCTAAACTCTGGCAATTGTCAACCTGATTTTTAGGTTACCATATTTTTCCAAGTTGACTTTGTGCATAAGTCGACTTCTCACGCTTTTTTTTTTCACATCAATTTGAGTGAATTATGCAAAAATGTGAGTATGTCTACCCCTGACTTTGGTGGGTACACATATCATGGCTGTCCAGTTAAAACATATGGTGTAATTTATTACAGTACTCAATTTCCCAGTTGACTTTGTGCATAAGTCGACTTCTCACGTTTTTTTTTTTTACATCAATTCACATCAATTTGAGTGAATTATGCAAAAATGTGAGTATGTCTACCCCTGACTTTGGTGGGTACACATATCATGGCTGTCCAGGTTACCATATTTTTCCAAGTTGACTTTGTGCATAAGTCGACTTCTCACGCTTTTTTTTTTTACATCAATTTGAGTGAATTATGCAAAAATGTGAGTATGTCTATCCCTGACTTTGGTGGGTACACATATCATGGCTGTCCAGTTAAAACATATGGTGTTATTTATTACAGTACTTTTAGATGCGTTTCTTCATCATATATGAATTTCATCGTATATGAATAACATACTATTGTGATTATTGGGGGGGGGGGGGGGGGTCAACGTATGCGCGCATGTATACGCAAATGCTGAAACTAATATTGCAACAGTAAAACAATTTCAACGCTATATTTTTTGTCAAAGCTGAATATGAATTTGTTGAAAATCCCTCCTGCGTAGAAACCAGAGGTCTTACTGATTTTTTTAAATGAATTATTCTTGTTTGAACAAATATGATTATTGTTCCTGTTATTATGATGATGATGATTGTTATTATTGATGTTGTTATTATGACAATTGTAAATGTAAAAAGAAATGTACATGAAATGTAGCTCCTCTCATTTACATTATGGACATCCTCTCCTTCCTGCACAGCATTTGTGCAAACATTATCATTAATCTTCCACAGGACCCATCCAATTTAGTTGAAATGGAGGTCTCCAGAAATGCTTTGCTGGAGCCTTCTTTACACAAGTGACGACTGCGGTGAGATCTAAGCGTGGATCGGTTGCTCCTCGCTGTGTTTTCCCCCCCACCTGCTGACATCCACGCGTGCCGTGCTACTGCTCTCGCATTTCTATCTTGAATGGACAAGTCAAGCTGTCTTTTCCTTTTCATAATGGGTCAAAGTCCGCCGGAAGTATGATCCACGCAGCCTTGTTGTTGACAACAAAGAGGCAATATGGCGGCGCTTGAGAAAAGCGCTAAAACGGATGCATACTAGAGGTACAGTATACGTAATTATTTTAAGCCTTGTAAATGACATGATACTTATTTCACATTTGAATTAATGTTATTCAAACACAGATATGTGGAGAAAATTATGGTTTTGATTTTTGTGATTATAAGTTGACTCCCCCAACATGGGCGTTAAAAATGAGGGTAAAACTCGACTTGGACACAGAGATATACGGTAATTCAGGTATTTTATGAACTGGTATGGTAATTCTGATTGTTAAAATGTTCATGTTTTTCAAAGGCAAGAATCTAATCATTTAATGGTTAGTTGACATTTTAAAAGCATATACCTTATTCTGTTTCCTTATTCATCTGAAATATTAAGATACTGCTTTTCTGCTGCAAGAAAATCACTCTCGAGGTTGTGTTGTATCGGGAGTGTGAGCAAACATTTGTCTGTATCTGCCACCAGAGAGCACTATGTCTCTCTAGTGGCTCCTGAATGGCTTTCCCCAGGAGACAAGGGTAACATCAGGGACCAAATGGCACTTGTGCACGTGCAATTGCTACGTTGGCACGGCTTCCGGAGGGGCAAATACATGAAAACACTACATTGTATATCAGCGCAACAGCCTTGACAATGGAGCTCCCACCCGAGAGTCGGACTCTTCTCCATTTTCCAGGCAAAAGGCCAAACACATTTACAACACTTCAAGTATGCGCGACACAAAAACGCCCTCTCTGCAGTGAAATATGTAAATATTGCACTAATCAAAGGGTTGTGGTATCACAAAATGCCATAGAAAGGTTATGACCCAGAGCCTGTGCTAATAGGGGAGCAGGGGAAGGGGAGAGGATGGGAGGCTGGGGGGTGGAGTTGGTAGGAGGAAGAGGAGGAGGATGGGCTGTGTGCGGGGAGGTGCAGAGGAGTGACAGCTACCACAGGCATTTCTCCTGCCTGAGGAGGACCTTCACTTGCTGACCTCCGCCGCCTGCACTCCAGCGCTCTGACAGTAATGAACAGGAAGGGGCTGTTTATGCATATCAAATGTTGTTTACTCTACCACAGTCAAGTGTAGCCACAGAGGAAAAAAACGAGGACGGCACAAAAAGCAGGATATTCCCAAAGACCGTGGGCCCGCCATTAGAACAATATGTACCAGAATGCGGAGGCCTCACTGGAGCACTAAGGTTAATTTATCTATCGCAATGAATTACATGCAATAGTTTGTGAGGCTTTTTTGGCTTGAGTCTCTTGTAAAATACTACATGGTTCCCTGGTCAAACGGTTGCAAGTTTCTAAGTGAGCTTGACAATGAATTGCTCTTAGTATCTATTTACTTCAGCCATATAACGCGCTGCCAAACAAAAGCTTATATCCAGAGACAGAATCAAGAGGATGCTAACACACACTCTCGTCATGTAATATATTTTAAACGGGATTAATCCTTGTCCACTGTGACATGATTGGTCTTAAATAGCACAAACCTCAAAGCCAGAGGGAGGAAAAGCCTGAGTGGAATTATTCAAGGGAATGACGTTGGACGACAGGCTCAAGAACATAACCTTGAGCGGGAACAATGAAGAATCAGCCGCCAGAAAACGTTTGTGTTTTCACAAGCCTGCGTGTCATCGTCATTACTTTACGGCTCAGCTTCATTTCCCATCAGCCCTTGTGAGAATTAACTTGGATCTTAAGTATGTAAATGAGAACCTATTCTGCGGCCCCCGCCCTCTCTTTATATGAATCCCAGGACAGACCATGACATTTAACATCGCCTTCACTAATTTGTGCTTAATAGCCAAAAAGTGATTAGAATTAACATTAACGGCATTTCATATGTCTCCCCTTCTCCATTCATTAGCTCTCACTGCTGCTAGTGAGAAGTTAATGCTGCTTCTTAAATCTTAGACTTTATCCCCCCCAACTCACTTTTTTCCCCGTTTCAAGATCACAACATGCAAGAAGAATTAAAAAAAAAAAGATGGGGTTAATTTCAGGGTTTCATGAAGCCTATAAATTGGTAAATGGCACGTATCTTGTTTATCATTAGAAATAGGCATCTGAAAGTTAGGAAAAAAGGGGGAGCAGATACAAATCTTTAATGGGTTTTTTTATGCGTTCTTATTCACACAAATGCTGTCCAGAACACTCCATCTTGAGTAACAATACAATCTCTCCTCAGAAGAAGCATATCATGTGGGATAACACGGTTTTTAAGAAGTGTGGTGTTCCATGGCGATTTCCTTGCTTGGATCAGAGCATGGGAGAGTGGGCATCATGTTGCCATCAGAGGACATTTCCTACCAGCCTTAGTTAGTAATACAGCAGTCTTCAAACTTGATCAAGGACATGTTGCTTTGTGTTGTTTTAGTTTTGTTGAGAGGTCACGTGACCCTTCCAGGATTGTGACACAGGTCACGTCTTTCCATACATATAAATTGTAGTTTTGATTTAGAGACAATAACACCAGAGTAAAATATGAAGTTTTGGAGTAAAACATTAGCATGAATCAATTTTAAGGGAATTTTCTTTTTCTAATTTAAGAATAAACCATACTCTTTTAACAACAAAGTACCAGAGAGAGAAAGTCCAAAACAAGGGTGACGCAATCCAGCCACCGCTTAGCCTCAAACCACCACCATACTTAATTTTTAAAAGCTCAAATTGCAAGCTCTCAGGCCCCGTGCATGTCTTGATTTTTGTGCTGGTTAAAGTCTCCTTTAGCGTATTTGGGTATTTGGCAGCCCTGTGTCATGCTTGGTTTTAGGGCATCCGGAGGGCATTCCCTTTGACAAATCCCAAGCGTATCTGGCCATTCAGTGGCTGACAGTAAATTAAACTTCACACCTGCTGAAAACAGGTCTAAATATTAGCCAAAGTAGGGCTGGGCATCAACGATTGTGAACCGGGTTGAACAGGGACTATCAATCCAGTTCTTGAAGAATTGTTCAGGTTTTAAAAGTCGGTGATAGATTTCGATTCCGAGTTAGCAGCACAAGAAGCATGGACTAAGGCCTTGTCTACACGTAACCAGGATTATTTGAACCCACGTAGCCCCTCTCGCTGCCAAATCTACAGTGTGGCTGCACTGCAGCTAGTCCCCGCTTGTGTAGTTTCCACCCTCCACCGATGCTGAGAAGGTTTGGGACATTAGAAACGAGACATTTGAGACATTAGAAACGGGCAGGATGCTGCGGATCTCTCCAGCCGTGGTGCCAACCCGGACCTGCTGTCCGATCAGCCTTCGTAGGGTTGGTGAGCTTGGCCGGGTCATCACGACCGCCGATGAGTAAAACTGTTGCTGATCTGGGCCCGACGTGAGAATTTGCCAAATATGTCTGACAAGTGTAACTTGAACTAAAACAGTGAGTCAACACACAAAATGATTTGCCCAGCTAATATTTGGCTCATAGCATGCACAGCTACAGCATACATGCATACATTTGTGGTAACGTACAGTCGACTACTTAGAAGAAATATATTTCCTTGCCTGGCCTTCTAATGCAGGGGTTTTTTTTTCTGTATGTTTTTTTTTTTTTTTTCCCAGAAAAAAAAACCACAACAGAAGTTCATGCTTTCCATCAAAGATCAGAAGCATGTTTTAATTGCTGCATTGTTTTCTTAAGGTTTTCATAAATAAAGCTTTCATATTAATAATATTATTATAGCTACTGGTTAAAAATAGTCCTTTGAGTAACTCTTAGTTAAGTTCACACACTGTAATAACATGAGTTCATGATTTGTCCAGAAAATGATTTTGGTTAGCTCCTTCTTATTTATTTATTTATTTATTTATTTATTTATTTATTTATTTATTTATTTATTTAAGAATAGGAATCAAAAGCATTTGGAATCAAATGGAAGAGCTGGAATCGGAATCATAATTGTCCAAATTCAAATCATGCCCAACCCTAGGTGAAGGCATTGTAATGCAACTTTGGTGAGTGTGACCAGGCTTTTTGGAAGAGAACCGACAAAGGCACTTGTAAGAACAAACTTTTAGCAGAGGCACATTATCATTTTAATGCAGCCCAGTTTCTATGGTATTATTTGACAATGTGAATCAATAATTATGAAGTAAATTGAGTATAAATCACGGTTTAGGGTGAAAAAAAAGTATTTCTTTTTCTAAGTGACAAATTAAATCAGACGTGCATATAGGCTTGAATTCAGATGGATGTTATTTTTCTAAATATACAGTACATTAAGTGAGCACAAGCAATATGTAAGTAATTCATATTAACCCTGACACATTTAAAAAACAAAAATGAAAACGCAAGAATCAATAGATTTATCTTCTCCACGAATTTCTATATTGCTAAAATGAGATTTACACTGGTGTTCTCTTAATGAGAATTAGCTACGAGGCAATGAATAGCCAGTTACAAAAGACAATGTGTGCATGTAAACGCGGGCCTGTACAAGTGATAAGAGATCAGACCAGTGTGGCTACCAGCGGTCATCTATTTAACCTGAACCAGGATTCAAATACTACACTCATCAAAGGTGCCAATAACAAGGAGTGCCACAGAAAATTACAAGGGGAATTTAGCTCTTCTAGCTAATAGCATTGGCACGACACTTTGCCAATACACATTTAGCACAACGGTTGTGCGGCTGGCCCGAGGTACTGCTGGAGACTGACACATCTCTCTTGAGTCTGTCTCGGCGGGAGATTGGCCTGTCTCTCAAAAGCAAGGGTCTTGCCATTATCCATGATCACCGCACATCTTCACACTCCCACCCCCTCTCCACACACACCCCTGCACTCAAATGCCGTTACTCACAATGCCTACATTTGCTGAAGTGTCCACATTGATTTTGGATTTGCTTTGTTCTATAAAAACACTTCCAAATGTATTAAAACTGTGGACAGATGCCATTTCAGCATTTTTTCCTCATTTCCCTTCATCATAGATCAGCGAATAAAACTTGGTTGATAGTATTAATTGTATTATTATTATTGGTATTATTATTATTAACAACTACACTAGACAGACAAAAACCGCTCACTGCCACGGCTTGTTCGCTAAGACGCTTGTACATCTCCAAGGTGCAAATTAATTAGTGGTACAAAGGTACTAGTCTTCATGTACTCAAAATGATGTCTACATTATGTGTGTGTGTACATACCAATATGTGTGTGTGTGTGTGTGGGGGGGGGGGGGGGGGTGCAAACAATTGTATGATTTCTTTTGAATTTTGAAAACTTCCTCTTTGCCCTTGGAATGTGGCATGAATTCTGCATATTCTACATTACTGCTTCTCTGCCTAAATCTGTGTTTTGCAATCTCCCTGGCGAGTGCAGGTGGGGAGAATCTGACGTATCACCCTGGTGACAGTGCCAATCAGTGGAGCTTATACAATAGATGCAACAAAAGAGGAAAGAACATGTTGAATTATTGCACATGAGGTCCATTGGCTTATATTATATATTCTGCGATTATATAGTCTGTGATTTGTGCTTACCTTCTTTTAGAACAGTGGTCCTCAAAGTGGGGTCCGTGGAATAATTTGGGTTTATATTAAAGAAATACATATTTGTCTTCATTTCATTTTATTTTATATTAAATTGTGAAAGTCTTCACGACCCTTCAATAAAGCAATCAATTCAACCATTTTAATATATTTAAAAAAAATTAATAAGTTTGAAATTTGTCAAAATGCGTTTTGTGTGTACATTTGCGTGCTAACGAAGCAATGAAGCCAGAAAAGTTAAAGCGGTATTTTATTTTATAACCTGTTTAGGGGAAACAGCCGTACGTTATACGGAGGTGTGCAATTTGCGATTTTTTTTCTAAGCTTCAGCATAGCTGAAAAGTAACAAATATACTTGTGGTCAAATTGAATCTGTTGGTGAATAAAAAGGGCACTTATATTTGGCTTTGATGAATTATTGTTTGTTTTGTTTCCGCAAAAATTTGCAGTGGGTGGCCTTGGAAATGTTGCGTTCTAAAAGGGACTCCAAAACGTTTGAGAAGCCCTGGTTTAGAAGATGTGTTTGTCTGTGTGATATCTTCCTTCCACTGGTCAATTTTTGGCACTTTTGACAAACTCTTTATTTATAAAACGTAAATATAGATTTGACATGGCTACATTTTTTTTACTTAAATATGTTTCTGGCCATTGGTGACATGAATTATATTTTGTTGAAGACACCCTCATTTTAGCATTCATTATTTTGTAAGAAATATGTTTCTGGCCACTGGTGGCATGAATTATATTTCGCTGAAGACGCCCTCATTTTAGCATTCATTATTTTCTTTGGCAACAAGGACATTTTTGCATGTTCGGTAATTGTGATAGGCACCTATTGAAATGTTCTTCTAAAATTGTAATACAATAGGCTCTGAATTTATGAGGGTTGTATCACTTTCCCTTGTCACCTGTGACCTACAAACACATTAAAACAGATTGAATTTTCACATATGGAAGAATTTGTAGCTTTGAACGTTCCTCGCTATTTGACAAATCTTCCTTGCCGCCTCTTCCCCCCTTGAGAGAATACTCGTCTTCATCAGGCCAAGACAAAGAGACTAAAAACCCCCTCAAAATTCACCCAAAAGAAGTTAAATAATAGCCATACACAGGAGCAATTTGGCTCCAGTGTAATTAGTATGAGGTGTTTGACAACCTTGCTGAAGAAGTTTTCACCCCGGAAATGCTAAGTAGTCCCAGCAGGAGTCAGTCAGGAAGAGGAGAGAGGCTCTTAGCTGTTTAATGTATTCTTCGGCAGCCCAGAGGCCTCCAAAACGCTCTATGTCTTTAGCATCCAGCGTCTCCACACATACACACGCACACTCACATGTCTGTCGGCAGTCAGGCTCTGAAGGAACACTGCTAATGGGGCCGTTTTTAATGAGGCAGGAAAAGGAGAGTGACCCTTGGAAGGTGAACATCTCTATCGCTCTATGTTTTCCAGTTCAGAAACAAAACGTCGATGCAAGCCTTCCTCTCCGGTGTGCACACAACTGTTTTTTATGCAAAGTTGTATTTATGTCTAATTTGGTTTAACTGCTATAATTACGTGCAACTTTTGACTCTCATTCATCCACTCGTCTCCTCGGAAACGTGTGTTATTATGGCAGTGTTGATTCAAAAGGTTTAGCGGCTGTGGGGGGTGAAAGAAGGATCGGTACAGCTATATTCCTCGACAAAGCTGCAGGATTTGCACTGTTTTCTTCAAGTTCCACTTTACGTTGCCAAGGACATATCCATCCTCAAACCGTCAATTGACTTTATTTCACTGATTTTATGATCTTGCAGGAGAAAAAGAAGCAAATAAGACAAGGTAGTTCTTCCGGCATCCAAAAGATGGCACACTATGTATAGCAGCAGGAGGACAGGGATAGTTTTGGAGCCTTATAGCGGCTCAGTGGCATCTGTATTTAACCTGGAACCCAGGGAGCGTTTGTGTTTCCTCTGCTGGGAATCTTCTACTTGCAGAATTCAAAGAGGAGGAGGGCAAAGAAGGAGCTAGTTTGATGCATGGATCATACAGATGTCATGCTTCTGTTCATACTGCTCAACAAGGGACAATGTGGCTCCTTTTACACTGAAATGAGTCTGAGGATATCTGACATTTCATCTGCGAGCACCAGGTTTATTCAGTCCGCAGGGCGAGTTCACTTAAGAGCAATGATAGTAGGATCTTCTATTTAAGATAACATAATACAAAAAAAAATCCTGAACATTGTAAGCCCTAAAGAATAATACATGTCAAAAAAAAAAAAATCTGTACTTCGGACACATATAGTTAAAAAAAAAAAAAAAAATTCAAGCTGTTTATATCATTTTTTCACACTATTACACAAAAAGAAAATACACATTCTGATTTGAAGAAAGTCATTACACCTGGCATTATTTGCATTCTTGATGATCACTTCATGTACTTTTACATGTATGGCAGTATATGGAAACAAGTTGGCAAGTTAATCATGCGTTCTATTCATTCATCCATCCATTTTCCATAGCCACTTCACGCGTGGCTTGGTGATGCCTGTCCAGCTGGAAGTGGGGGCCAGCCAAATTTTTAATTATAATATATGTGATGCGTTTTTACAGAACCAGGCTTTTGTTTGAAAATGAAAATTACCTATTGATATATTCTAACTATACACAAAAGTCTATTTAATATGATGTGTAATTAATGGCAGTAACTCAAAAATTGACAGAGATAGAGCAATTTGAAGTTGAATTTTAAATCTGTAGTTTTGAGAAAACGAGTTGTGCAGTAGTTTCATAATTTTTAGTCATTTTTTTCCCACATTGTTCTCACAGTATTTCAGCCAAAGGATGTCACACGCTTGAAGTGTGATAATTAAGTGGTCGTGTCATTTTGAACTCTTAAGTTTTAACTCTCTCGTGCCTTGTTGATGCGAAATCCCTTTGATGCAGAGATCAAAGGATTGGACAAAATACTAGGGCTTTGGCTCATTCGTCTTTCAAATGTTCATAGCAACCAGTAGCCTAGGAAAAAAAGACATTGACCCAAAACATCGACTGCGATTTGAACTCTTTAAATTCTGAGGAATGGGTGGCTTGGTAATAAAGTGGTTAACGCCTCACAGTTCAGAGTCCCATGATCAATTTCATCTGGCTCTGAACTTCCTGTGTGAAGTTTGCATGTTGACCCCGAGTCCAATTGGGTTCTCTCTGTTCACTCTGGCTTCCTCCCACACTCCAAAAACATCTATATCAGGTGTATCGGACACTCTAAATTGTCCGTAGGTATGATTGGGTGCGTGAATGGTTGTTCGTCCACATGTGCCTGCAATTGACGAGCAACCAGTGTCCACCGGCTAAGTCAGCGACCCGAGTGAGAAAAAGTGGCGATAGAAAATGGATGGATGGAAATCTGGAGGAGGTCTCAAGATTCTAGAGTTTTATTGTCATATGCAGAGTAATACTACACAATGAAATTCTCATTCTGTTCACTTCCCCGAGCTGGCTACATTCCATAATCAAGCAATAAAGTTCGCATTATAAAAAAAACAACAACAAAAAAAAACAACAACAGTAATAGAGTGAAGTAGAAATAGGGAAAGTTTAACATCTCAACAGATGAAACTGGGCAAAAATTGTTCTTTGGCCTCAACCCCAAAACAACTTTTCCATTCAGTTTAGAATTAATTTCTGAGGCATCGGCTGCCAAGGTTTGCTTATTTTATTGTTGTTATGTGTGCCTGTTGTTTCATGTCAAATCATCACAATGGGAAATTTGGTTCAGATTTTTACATCAAATAAAACATAATTTGCCATTTGATGTGGCTTAGTTGTGACCAGAAAGATCTTGCTATATTATATCTCAAATGTATTTGGCTGGATGAAGAAAATAAAAGTTGATGACATTTTAGTGGTTCAATGTAGTTTGTTTTTATTATTATTATTTTTTTTTAATCAATTCAACAGATTAACTTTGGACAATTTACAAAAATATGTGCCGTGTATTATTGAGGAATGAGACAATAATAGCTGTGATAATCTTTTCATCTTAAGGTTTCATCTTCTTTACACACGTTCTATTCATCCCAATTGAACAAGCAGAAAAGTGGAAATTTGTGGTGGAATTATTGGTCATCAATAGTATGTAAATGTCACGACATTGAGAAGCAATCAATCACACATTTTCTTTAAAATCGCATGTTATAACATATGATTTATCAAAAAGCATTTCGGAACATTACCCCTTCTTTAGTTAAATAAAACAGTGGAAGGGGCTTTTATATATATATATATATATATATATATATATATATATATATATATATATATATATATATATATATATATATATATATATATATATATATATAATCTTGTTTATTCTAAATACAGTACTCAGGTGTGAGTGCACAGTGAATCTTGGATTGTTCCAACTGTGTGATTACACTTGTTCTGGTACCCCACTATTAGTTAACATAGCCTTGAACAAGCTCCCATTTGAAAACACACACATGTACTCACACACGCACTCACGCAAAAGCACACACTATAAGACCACTGAAAATCGGTGTGACAGGTTTCAGTTGTCCCTCAGTATCCACATCCCCCTCTCAGACTCTGCTGACATCTGCTCGATTACCTCCTACAGCCACACACGTACACACACACTCATACACACATAGCACATAAAGACACGCTCCCCATGGCCGCTCTAAGCCCCTCTGAGCCATATGAAATGTAGTGCAGGAGAAACCAGATACTGCCGGCTGTGTCACATTGCGTTTGCTGCCACCCGTCAGGAATGGGTCTGTTTGACTGCCAGACGTTATGACAGCTTCAGTCATCCTCTACCCCAACAGCATGCTACAGGACACAGAAGAGGAAATAGACTTCTACCATGTTGAAGTGCCCGCAACACTCTAATTCCAAAGCAAAAACAACAAAAAAGAAGAGGCAATCAACATCAACAATAATTGAAAAAATATATATCATAATGCGGAGCAAACGCTGTAAAGGCCCTAGTTGATGCGCAGCGCAGGTCCAAGCGCAAAGCGCAGTCTGACCTTGCACGTGGGTGGGGTTTTCTTTCTGTGGTATTTTGCTTGACTAGTCCAGAAAAAAAAGAGGACCTGTTGTATCATTGTGGGGTGAAAAACAGCTGACTTCCTGGCAGTGGCTTTTTTTATTAACATTAAAATCAGAGCAGTTAAAGCACACACATTGCTTGACATTGAGGAAGCAAAAATTTGACTCGCTGGGGTCCATGCACGAGAGGCAAGTATCAAACACATTTATTTATACAGGTAACCTCCAAAACCTCACCTTGAAGTGGATGTAGTTGGCTACACATGTGACATGGGCAATTGGAGACCACCTTGACCATAGACTTGTGCATTTGTGTGTGATGTGACTATCTACTTTCTGTCACCAAATTCTCAGGTGTGTCAGGGGCGTGACAGCTCTGTCAAGTGGAATACCCAGCGAGGTGCAGAATAGTCCCAAACATGCTAAGCTAGACTGGCACGAGAATAAATATACAGCCATTTTCACACTGACTTCACGGACTTCTGTTCACAAAAATATGGCCCTAAAGGTGAATAAATTTATGAAATGTTGTACAGTACTTTGAAAGAGAAGAGAGTCAAACTCAGGTTCGTAAAACAGTAACTAGCCCTTGCTATTAAAAATAATAAAAAGATGTAGACTAAAAGAAGAAAAATATAAGGTATCGTTGACTTTGACAAACAAAGATAAAAGAAGGACATGCCACAGATACTCCTCAAGACGCCTAGGTATTATTATTTTTTTTAATTTCATTTTCATTTATATTAAGTGTAGAAAAACTACCACAGAAAAGCACATCCCAAACAAAAAACAAACAAACTGTAAAATCAAGATGAAAGCACAAACTGACTGCAGTCAAGGACACATATCAAAAAACTAATAAAAAATAAATAAATATATTTAAAAAAAAACACTTCATACAGCCCATGTCATTTAGTAGAAGTGAGGTCTGCTTTTCAAAGGACATCCGACAGCCCAGACAGCCGTGTGAGCTCCCATGTGGCATGAGCAGTTGCCAGACAGCAGGACAGGACGCTCTGACACAAGCACCGTCTCCTCATCCCCACCTCCAAGCCTCACCCACTGCCCCACACCTTTCAGGACAGCAACCCCCGAAAGAGCCAGAAGAATGAGAGGTGATGGACAAGGCGAACTCCGCTGTGAACAACTCGTCCTTTCAGGCTTGAGACACGCTGGCTTTATAGACGGACAGCGAAGCTCCCTTTTACTTAAACAGAGGAGGAAACATAGTTAAAACGGCTGTCATTGAAATGTTTTGGTCTGTGCGCAATGTGGCCATTTCTTATCTAATGTGGTCATTTCTTATCTTTTGTCATGTCTTTTGTCCTTGAACGCCATATTGCTCCAGAAATATTTTTTTCTAGCACTTGCATGTTTAGTAAAATTAATAAACACCCAGACTTGTGTTTGATCTTGAAATATACCGTATTTGTCAGACTATAAGCCGCACGGGCGTATAAACCGCCACATCAAAAATTGAGCAAAAATTAAAAAAAAAAAAAAAAAAAAAAGTCACAGATAAGCCGCACTCAACTATAAACTGCGGGTCAGAACATCAGATATTTGTGCATATTATTAGATATGCAATTTTTTATTTTAAAAGTTATAAGTTCATCTTATGTGAGTATGTGAACCTTAGTGCAGTCAAGATGCTGGGCAAAAGCTTTGACTTGTCTTTTACTACTGTGAATCAATTTTCACCACCCTCAAGCAAATATTTTTAAAAAGACACCAACACGAAGAAAAGCAATGGTCCTTATGTTAGCAACATTTTTACTTCCGACAAGGTGGAGGGAACAGGGACAAGAAGATTTGGCCCGATAACAGGGCTCATTAATATCCGGTCTTTAAGATCCCCAGCCTATCCAGCCTGTTTTCAATGTTGTTATCACACTTCTGAAAAACTTACTGATGAGCTAATTATTTAAATAAGCTGTGTTGGGGGTGAGTAGATTTGAAAAAACAGGCCCTTAAGTAATGTTTGGAGTTTAGGTTTAGAGATCCCTGCGTAAATTTGCAGTTTCATATACTGTATAAATCTTAAACTATCAATGTATAACTATACCTCACAGTCAACATCATACTTCATGATTCTCCTTATTCAGCATATGAGAAAATACGCAAAATTATCCTCATAGTGGTAAAATTAAAGGCATAATTGTGCTAAAAGTGAAAAGACAGAAATTTAATGATCAGTTATAATTGTGGTTAAAACTTGCATATCATAATTAAGAACAGCCACAATACTTAAACAAGAGTTTACATCATGAAGGCAATAGAGATTGATTTATTTTTTTGTCTTAAATCATAAAACCTCCTTTCTAATAGTTCAACATACATGATCTAGCTAAAGTACAGTGGACCTCCAGTTTACAACGCCCCTGCCTTACATTTTTTTTCACTTAACTTACTGGAGTTATCATAATTAACTCCAGTAAGTTAAGTGAAGGTCCCATAAATGGTCATTTAAACATTAGATTTTTTTTTTTTTTTTTTTTTTTTTTTTTTTAATTTGACACCACTCAAGGAAGATTGATCCAAGCAGCCACTTTAGCTGAGTTTTGATGCACAGATGCATATTTTTATATCAGGTGTATTGTTATTTACAATCATTACGTAACAGGACGAGTTTGAGTGCGGAGGTCAGTTAGCTGTTAACAGCACAAATGGCGTTTTTTTTTTTTGTAAACTAATTAAAAAAAAAAAAACTAGCTATGTAGCTTGCCATTTTGTAGCTCAATGTTGGTGGGCTATGCAACATGCATCCATCAATTATCTTGACCGCTTGTCTTCACGAGGCTTGTGGCTGTTGGAGACGATTCCAACAGCGTGAGTAATGGGGCCAAAAACAACAACATTTTATTAACATTAAAATGCAAAGGGCATCTGGATGCCGCTCTCACTAACGTGTGTTCCTCCTATCAAAACAGTCCCGTGGGAACCCAGTATTCATAGCACGATTTCCGCCCGTGGGTGAATTTTTACTACTTACGTTGATCGTACAACTGTGTGCTTCCAAACACAGATTTTGGCCACTTCAGCATTTTCTACAGTAAAACGTTGTAGCTAATAAATGAAACGTTGCTGTTTACTCGATGCAAAATCCCTCCTCTTCAGCTCCGGAACCAAAACGAAACAAAAAAAAAAGCGAATAAGATCGAGGTGTATTTTCTCTTGCACAGCTGGTACGGGGAGTTGCGAATTGCTCCTGTCGTCATAGGTGGACTTCAAGTTCGGTTTTTATCTGCTTGGGTGGGGCCAGTGTGAGAGCGTTGAATAAGCAAGGAATGCTTTGAAATGCATCAGTCGTGGCCGAGTGGCCAAGTGTATGTCGTGTATGCCACGAAAAAATAGTAACTTTCCTCAAACTCAATACTAATTATAACAAAAATCAAATGTACATGGTATGACTTAGGTCATGGCATTCACATGCGTGCGCATGCAAGCAAAACTACTGTAAATGTATTTGACTACATAGTTCATTTCTGGATATCAGTCTGCTGCTTGTGTCCTTGTCTATCTTCCTCAGAAATGAAGGCCCACTGTGAATAATTAATAAACAAAGCTATTAAGGATGCAGCGAACATTTCACTACAGGTCCATTTCCCAAATACAATCTCCCTTTTGTTAATAAAGACCATTAATCATGCAAAGATGTCAGTAAATGCAAGGTTAATGAAACACTGCTAATGCCCGGCTAATCTATTTCCAGTCAGAAAGCTGTTGTAAGCGTGATTCCTTACCTTTTAAACAATTTACCCCACAATCCCATGTGATGGATTGATGGATGTCAGGCAAGAAACGTCCATTATTTTCAAGTCAATGTGGGGCCAGTCTGTGTCCACCTCGTGATGCTTGACCTGCCCAAAAGGATAATGGACGGCTAACAAGATGCATGGGAACACTTGAGCTATGAATTAAAGTATAACATAAGGAGTTGATAATGGATTTCACGTGGTCCACTGAACCATCCATTCACACGCATGCCCAATGTTGAGCATCAGGCACTCTAATTATCTGCTGATCGTCATATACAGCTTCTGTGCTTGATGTGTATTGCTCGTTCCGACTTCCTTTTACAGCTGTCAACCCGACCTATTAAAGAGCATATTATTTTTTTATGTTCTGTGTGCATTGTGGCTGTGTACGCGTGGTGTGGTGTAAGCACAACATTAGGAGAGATGTTTATTGTATCGTGGTGCCAGCTGAGCTGAGTTGCGAGCTGCTTGGAGGAGCGGATGACTATTTGATTGTTTGATGACAATGTGAGGCTCACATCTCGCTTCCTTTTGTCTGAGTCTCTGAAGAATGCTGACATTAAATGTTTGATGTTGGCATGCACAACTGATGTACAAATAAAAAGCTTACTAGTGAGACATGGGGGATTTTTTTTTCTTTTTGTATTCTGACAATATATTGTTGTGTTTCTATTCTTTCCACATTCAATTCAACTTTACCTTTTCCCCCCCTTCCTTTAAAAGTTTGAGTTGATTTCTCTCTTTTTACTTCTTTTTGAACTAGAAAGTCCCCACTATGGAGTCCAGAGGGAATGAAACAAAGCAACAATGGCACTCACTTTGGCAAAATTATTTTAATTCGGATCTGCACCAAATGGCACACCTTTAGAAATCCACATCGGAATGTTAACACAACAATTGAAGGCAAATGTGAAATAGGTGATTCAAAACCCTCGATCTAAAACTGAGATAGAGGTAAAAATGAACAATAAATCAATAAACTCCAGTCTTGGGTTGGGTGCTTCTTGTATAGTACCGCCAAGATAATTATATAGGACTTAATAGAGTGAAGAAGTCTTATTTGGGATTTTAAAAACTCGAATATGAGCACATTTGGTTAGTGAGCCCAAATATTGCCAATATCCGTGTTTTAAAAAGGTCATTGACTGCATGTAAACACAGCCTTTGTTACATTCTCCCAGCCTCAAAAATGTTCAACAGAAAAAAAATGACCCCATGGGCTATTATGAGGTTGAACAGGTTTTTGGTATTTGGTGTACCTTTTGGACCCTAATCAAAAGTGAATAAGCTCTTCCTTGGTGCATTGGCTAGTCTTTCCTAGGGTTTCATTAAAAAAAAAAAGTGTGTTTTTGTCATCCTATGAAAAAAAAGAAGAAGAAGTATCACAACAGAACTTATTACTCTCACAACGGCAAAAAAAATTAAATTGTATAATAAAATTGTAACATAACAGAGGTTCTCAAATAGGGCATGAGGATACCTGAGGGTAGATGAAAGCGCTTCAGGGGGACATGATATTTTACCAGGGTTTCTGCGGCAAATCATACTGAATACATTTTAATGTCAAGACAGGAACAGTGCAGCTTTTCAAAGTAAGAGTAAATTAATTGAAACCTGTTGCTAAATTGTGTTATAGGGTTAGGGTTAGGGTTAGGGTTAGGTAGCTCCTTTGCCAAATGGCTGCTTTTTTTTTTTCATAGATTTTACATCTATCTTGTAATCTATCTTGTGGAGTCACTGAATAAAATTCCCTAAAAATGTGGTTCCCATATGTACTAAATCGAAAACGGTAAAGTACTTTCTTTGAAAGTTTTTTTTTTTTTTTTTTTTTTTAAATCCAATAGCGCTTTGCGATGGTTCGGAGATACTTGTCACTTGATTGAAAAAAAAAAATCACAGGGGTTACGTCATAGAAAAAATGGCTGACAATCGCTGACACATAATAAAACACGGTGTAGAGTAGTGTGGAACTAACTTTACAAGTGAAGCTCCTGTGAAAATGCAATGCAGTGTGACACCACTATGCCAATGAGCGGAGTTGATGCGGGAGATGCTGGTCAATATGACTCCTAATAAAGCATGAGTTCATTTCCCCGCTCCACTCCCTCCTGGCAGCTCCATATACAAGTCAAATCGGCTTTTTGCCTCCCAAAGCCCTGTGATTTATGACCTGGCTCCATTGACCAGAGCAGCTAGTTTTCATTTTTGTTAAATCATGCGGCCCCTAAATGAAACTATTGATTTAAAGTCAGTTTACTGAGGATTTAATTTGTATTTGGAAAATTAAAGCAGGTAACGCTCTATAATTTCACACTACACTGGTGAGGAACCAGTTATCCCTCGACTCGCTGTATCCTTAGAATAACCACTAAACCCCTACCCTCCCCCAGTCCAACACACACACACGCACGCGCACAAATACACACCGACACAAACACTTTACTTTCTCATTTCTCCTTCCATCTGGTTTCAGTGGCCACTTTGTGTGGCCATTAATGACTTTTGGACAGTGAGCAAAGGGATTTATAATCCTGGGACTCCAGCCCGGACTGTCCCATACTTAGTGCCCCTTTGCTCAGGGCTGCTGCCACAGCACATCACCACTTAGCGACTGTCTTTCTCCTGATTTTCTGTGACCTTGAAAGAGTTACAGAATTTCTCCCTTTGACTTTCCTAGGAAAGTCGTAATTTAATTTACAAAGAAAAATGTGAGAAAAAAAAATCCCCAGTGCCCAAAGCAAGAGCAATAATGGCATGGTGAAATACATTTTTTTGTGGAAGAAAGAACCTTAGGAGCCCTGACCCTCAAACACCTTCACGATGAACTTAAACGGCAATCTTTATGGTTGGAGGAGTATTATTATTACAATGTCCCAAAGCTATTGACCTTTAGAATGTCTCAGATTCTGCCCTTTGTTTAGTGCTTTGTCAGCTTCACAAACTCTTGTTATTTACCAGAAACTTTGCAAAATGATAACCTGATGACATATCAAAACTGGGGGGAAAAAAAGTAACATATCATCACACATCGTCTGCAATGCGGTGTTTCTAAAACGGCACAGTGGGAACAAAAAGCTACTTTGTTTGTGTTTCCATCACAAGATGTTTCAGACAGCCCGGCTTCTCCTTTTGACAAGAAACGGAGAAATGATGCATCTCACCATTTCAAAAAATGATTCTCCATGGCCAAAAAGCAAGCTACAATTACAGCTCATAACAGGATGACATGTTTGTGTGTGATAGTACCTTATTTGTGAGGGAGGCAACATTCACTGTCGCCTTGCCTCCGATATAACTTGAACTGCTCTCTGCCCGCTTCCCATTCCTCGACCGATGCTGTGGCAGCCAGGCATGGCCCCCTCCCGACCCCTTCACTCTGCCATGAGCTCCTTCATCAGGCCCTTCATTAACCTCTCTTCCTCCTCTTGGCATTGAAAAGACACTGTCTTCCTTCCCTCCTTCATCACTCTTTTCAATTGTGAACATGTGGTTGAATGGGTGGATCACATATCCCTGCACACACACACACTGCCTCGTTTATATTATATTTAGTAAAAATAATCACAGTTATCACACCTCCTCCTCCTCCTTCCTTTTTGTCTGAACCTGCCGCTCGCCGGGTGGTGGGATGGCATGGCTGTCTCTCTGGCCTTAGCACCTCTGAAAGGACTGTGCATGTCGCTCCCCCTCAATAAAAGAGAGGGAGGTACGGCGGGTGGGGGTTGGAACCTCAAGGGTGTCATTAACTCCTTTCTTCTAACCAGGAGGAAACAGCAGTTTGACTACCATGATCCCGACTCCTTCCCCCACATCACAACACACCACATTCAGCAATGTCGTATGCATCACCCCGAAACCCCATCAGCCCTCTCATTTCGTTCTATCCTTCATGAACCTCACCACCCAGGATGGCAATAACTGTTTATTAACACGTCTCTGACTTCACTAAACTCTTTAAATGGTGCTTAGCCCTCCACCCACCACCTTCACTCAGATGTCTCTGGAAACCTGTGCTTTCCCTTTCAATAGCAGGGTTCTTAACCTTTTAGTCGGCAAACTGTGTGCGTGATTGTGTTTAATATTTCCGAGTTCCTTCTCTGTAATTGTTCCTATGCTTGGATAGTGATACTAAACTTATATTAACAAGGCTCAAAATTCTCCAAAATGACCCAAAAACCTTAAATTGGTAATCCTTAAAAAATTAATTAATTAAAAAAAATCCCAGGGGGGGGAAGAAAATTTTGATTACGTTTATGAACAGCAGAAGGACTACTAAAGAGAACCGTTGTATAACCGTTGTATAATCTTTGGTGACACCAGTCCTAGAACTTTCCTGACACACCTCATTACAATTTGAACATAGCTGTAAAATGAAAATGTATTTGGAGACTGTTCCTGTTGCGGCAGCACGGCATATTGGAGAGGTATATAGAAAAAGTGGATCCCCAAAAAAATGCAGGAGAAGCCGGAAGGTGAAGTGCTCAAAAGGTTTAATAAGCAAAATCCAACACGGGCTGAGTTGAGGGTAAAGTAACGAAACAAAACTCTCGACAGAAACCAAACTCACAGGATATAGTGACAGGGAGACGGAGGGGCTCTCGGGACAGGAACACGTAAAGGTGTGGACGGTAAAAGTAATGACGTTGGACAGTGACCCGACAACTAGCAGTAACAAAACTATGGCTTAAATTTACAGGACACCAATTTGGAACAATACGGAACAGCTGGAAGCGAACGAGAGGAAGGGGAAGCTTGTTGGCTGAAACACAGGGCAACATGTGGAACAAATCACACAAAAAGGACAGACGCGAGGGAAACCAAACAGGGTTAGAACACGAGAACTAAAGAACCCACAACTTGAAAACACAGATAAACCTCCAAATCAGAAAACCTACAACAGAAAAGTGACAGTTCTAAGGTTTTTTTGTTCAATTGTAAAAACATGTCAAGGTGATTCACTCAATCAAATGCAATAATAAAAAGAATAATCTTCTACATTTTCTATATACAAAGCTATACAGTGGACTCCCGGGTTAAGGAGTCCCTGGCTTACGTTATTTCACGTTACGATGTGGAATAGTTTTTTCCCCCTTTTCAAGGCATTTATCCTGCTTTACGATTAACATCAGCAACTGTCTTGCCCTGTCGGGGTTGGTTGTGTTTTGCCTCTCTCGAGGCGTTTTTAGGTAATTGCACTTATTTTCTGTTGCCGTCAAACTGCCTCCACTGCAACGCATCACTACAATGCTGTTCTACTATTGGTCGGCGTCTTGACTCCCTAAGATACTGGTCTACTATTGGTCAGTGTGATGAAGTCACAAAGAAGCTGATCTGATATTGGTTGGCGCACGGAGTCACAAAGACGACTGCCTAAAGACTTGATCTCGTGTGAAAGTGCTTTCAATATCAAATTTATCATGCATTTTTAGTGTTTTTTAGTAATTCAAACTTTAATTAGTTTTCCAGGAGTCCCAAGATTGCTAGTGATGTTAAAGAGAGAAGTAAGAAAATGATTTATATGGAAATGAAGCTGGAGATGATCAAGAAATACGGATAGCTAAGCTAGCCTAGCCTAGGCTACCCTACTCTGGAATATGGTCATAACAAGTGTATGTCAAAGGTAAAAAAATCCTTTATATATTTTTTATCTATGATGTTATTTAATTGTATGCATGGATATTATATATAAGTAGCACTTACTATTCTTATTTTAAAATGTAGACAATTTTTGTTTTTACTTGGCGTTTTACACGCATTAGCTAATTAACATAGGTTTGGATTGCCCGCCATACGGCGAATTTGCATTACGATCCCAACCACGGAACGGATTAATCTCGTAAAGTCGGCGCCCACTGTAATGGGAAAAAAAAAAAAAAAAAAAAACATGTTATTCAACAGTGGAACATCTTGCCATCCACTTGCAGTTATTTCCAATTACCAACTCGTCACTCATCACAGTCAAATTTATTAACACAATCCGGACCAAAGTACATACCTAGGAATTGATTAATTCTATATTTGTTATTTTCTGTGAGGAAAATATATTTTACATTAACAAACCCGGGCAATCAATCTCATAGAATGGACTGTGGTCATGAGTGGCAGAATTTTGACAGAAAACAGCAGGAGAAAAGTAGAAAGTCTTTATACACGTCTTTACAAAAATCCAGTGTAGCCACGGCACAGGTTGAAAAATACTCAGAAAGGGAGATATAGAAACCAGACTTGCAAACTAAACATGACCAAAGCAAGTAAGATGACATGACAGCTTGATTTGACATCCTCCGCATGTGTCACTGAGAACAACTTAAACAGAGTTAAATACTGTCATATCAATCGTCTGTGACATAATAAAGCAAATTAAAAAACCATACTAATTGCACAAAAACTGAAACATCAAGGGACAAACCTCAACTGGTGAGAACTGTAAATACAAAACCTTGTATGACAAAGATGGTAAATATTGATAAAGATTGCAGTTGGGTGACAAATACATGACAATTGTGACAAGCGTGACAAATACATTACCATAGCAACTACATAGCAACTAATAATCACATTGTTGTTTTCCATTGCTTCAAAATTGCATGCATTTAACATATATCCTAGTTGTGTTCGTTCCCAAATGAAGTTGGGACAAGTGGCCAACCAAAGTGCCCACACGCTGCTCATATTCCCTCTTTGAAGAGTGCTGTGACATTCTGTGATGTTTTACAAGTAACTAGGCTATATCTCGGGGAGTTTCCATTACTAGTTCCTTTAAGTACTTTCATACTTTGTGAGTAACCTAAATGGTCCTTAAAAAGCTTAGAATCACAGCAGGAGGTTAAGTTCGTTCCCTGAGAGACAATGAAAAGTTCAGAACACCAGAGAGAATGTGTGTGGAACTAAAAATGTTTTACAGACATCCTCAATCTTGAGTGTAGCTGTCAGTCAGCTCCAGCTTTGATTACCCTGGTCCCGAGAGGATGGGGCCCGACTGTTTTCAGGGAGATCCAGGACAGTAGTACGTTGACTGACTGTATGAGTGTCCCCGAGAGAGCCTGCACAAGGGTCTTTGGGCTGAGCTGCCAAGCTCATATCTCTCTTCTCCCATAAACATCACAGAGCACTGATGTCTTTAAAAGGTCCTGAATGACATCTGGGAGTGGAAGAACACTGTGATTAATCACCATGTTGATTCTCATGGAAATCACCCTGGGTCGATGCGGAGAGAGCGATGGAGGAGGAGCCCAAAATCGTGTGAAACCAACAAGCTAAACACACAAAGATGACGGCTCACAAGGGACTTTTTTCATGTTATCAAATAGAGGTTTGTGCTTAATACAATGGCTTCCCTCTTTGGGTAGCACTTTAAAATGTTGCTTTCTGAAATCCATACCTAATGAATGGACTTTTCTAAACATTACGATGATTTACTTATCACGTGCCGGCTACAACTACAGTCCACCATCACAGGTTGTAACATAAGAGTGACAAATTCATTAAAGTGTATTTTTTTTTACGTTATGTAAGCATCTTGCTTTTGTAAAATATGTGGCTAAACAGCATGTACAACTAAATGTACAACTACTGACTGACCAGCATCAGAGAGAGAAAAAAAAACACCTTTGTTAATACTATGGATTAAATGTACAGTGGTAAATGGGGGATTATATTTGATTTAATGGGGATCCTGGGTTCTCAGTCAGAGATACTAATTTCCCCAAGGATGAAAAGACATCCATCTATTCTAAATGCTGTGCGTGTACTTGTCTGGGTAATGCATCTGAGGGATCATTCAAATACAAAACTCTCAGTGATAAATATAAGCTTAGAAAGGCACAGATAGATGTGTACGCGTTCAAAACGGTGCACACTACATTTGAGGAATGGTGGAATTCACAGCACTACCTCTTCATAACAAAGCCCAAGAAAGTTGAGGCTGACACCCAAAATATGAATGAAAGTTCAATTCCGAATGTTTGTCAGGAGCTGTAGTTTATATTGTTTGGCATACCTGCCTTGCCCAACCTATACGTCTATGCCAGCATTAAAAACAAATAGCTGGACAGAGGAAAGCCAGGAAGGAGATTTGCTCGAGTGACACATTGATTTTGTCTGGCAAAAAAGAGCACTTTATTCTCAGTCATGGCACAGGCACCCCCCACCACCACCCCTCTCACACACACGCGCACACACTCAGACACACACATGTTTTTTTCAAACAGGATAGGAAAGGCACAGATACAAAAGTATTCTTGAGCAATGCCTGTACAAAAAATTCTCCTGTTGTTAGGCCAGACTATTCAAAATCTCTTGAAGCGATTTCCACTACTGTTGTGGAAGGGTGAAAAACCCAGACACAGACCCCGGAAAATAAAATGTAAATGCATAAAGTGGTGTTTTGTGGTTTAATTCATTGAGAAAATCGATGCACCTTTATGGTGGACTGGGAATTGTTCTTTTCTAGGCCCCCACTTCATAATTTGGTGAAGAAAGTAGAGTAGACTTTTTACCAGGAGTCACCAACTTTTTTGAAACTGAGATCTACTTCTTTGGTACCAAATAACATGAAGGGCTACGAGTGAACCTTGGGGGCTACCCGGCGCCCATGATCACCACATTGGTGACACCTGCCAAGGCTGCGCTTTGTCACCGATTTTATGGACAGAATTTTTAGAGGTGCTGCAGAGGAGAGTCTGTCAGAAAGTCAAACCTTGGATTCAGAAGGAGCAGTGTGGTTTTCGTCCTGGCCGCAGAGCAGTGGACCAGCTCCACCTCCTCGGCAGGATCCTTGAGGGTGCGATGGGAGTTTGCCCAACCGGTCTACATGTGTTTTGTGGACTTGGAAAAGGCATTCGAAAGTGTCCCTTGACAAGACTGCTTTCAACGACAGGACAGTTGAATTTCCTCCATTGTTTGTTTTCTTTTTTTCCTGCTTTGCGGGCTTTACTTTCAAGAACCGACTGCACAGTTATGGCACAGCGCGCCTCCAATGTAGTATGGGTTTCTTTGTATCTATATCGGTTGAGTCACAGTTGATGTCAATTTAAATCATAGTAAATGATTATACAGATTCTTATATGAATCGAGATATATATATATATATATATATATATATATATATATATATATATATATATATATATACACACACATATATATGAAGCACTGTGAACGCTGTCGTGAAGCAACACAAACATCTAATCTTGAATGACACGCACATATTGATTTTTAAAGATCATACACTATTCTCTTTTTCAGTCTCTTAATAATTAGCTAATTTCGTGCATTTGTCTATTCTTGCGTGAGAGGTTTGTCAAATCGTTCTCATGTGCAGTGGCTCACATGAGTGCAGTCAGATATCTGAGGGAAAAGTGTTGAAGTTCATTTGTTCATGTAGTTCATTAGCGTGGAAACACATTACACGGATTAGCTATAATTGGCTTCCACCACAATATTTGGTCTTATGTGATGCTGTTGACTCACTGTAACACTGCGATCATCCGATTGTGAAGATGGCATCTGCAATCTACATCGTGCACCGGACGATGTGTGGCAAAACAGGAAATGCAGAGTTTTCTGCCAAAATGTTGACTTAACAACGTTTGATAAACCTGCCTTCTGTGAAGTACTGTTTATACAGTAATATGTAGTAGTATATGTATATATAATTATGTTTAGTCGTAAACATAGAATTATGATTTTGGATTTGGAGCTAGGATTTAAAAATTAACCCGTTTGAATGAAGAACTGACGAGCTCAAAATCACATGGGCCGATTCTTGCATCAGGTTGTATTTTTTTCCCACAAAATGTAGCTGAGGTGTATTTGCCAGAATTTCCTGCGTTCACTTGCCACATGTATTCCTCTTGTTCTGTACTGTTTGTAGGCTTGGTAAAGAGTAACAAATGTTAAATGCTAATTTGGAAGGCTTTACTTTTCTCAGTGTTATAAGAGATATAATAGGGGCTCATTTTTATGTGACACTGTACGTTGTGCAACACAATTCCAAGGCAAAGAATAACAATGTGAACAATGAAGCACTAAGAGCCTTTTCTATTTATTTGCTGAATGCTTGCAAGGAACAAAAACAAAGAAAAAGAGATTTTTGGTATAATTGTGCGCTAAAGCTGCAGTGTAGATGATGCCATTTTTTTTTTTTTCCGGCAGTCAGGCGGCATATGATGAGTTGATGCTCTGCGCAAAAATGTATGAAAGTAAGACTGTTGCCCACCTTGCAGCAGATGCACAACCGTACTCACAAGCGCACACATATTCATCTATACACACGTGCACACTGCCGCAGATGCACGACCATACTCACAAGCGCACACATGTTCATCTACACACACGTGCACACAACACATATCAGTCGTGGCGCCTAATGTCGTGTGTGTTCGTGGGTGTAGGTTGACAGGGATCAGTGATGGGTGTTAAAACATTTCAGGGCCTTGCGCTCCGCACAGCCATAGCATTGACAGTGTGAGACCTGCCAGTGAGCAGCCTAACCTGACACTATTTATCACCGAGAGCATGCAGGAGTCAATGGTACACTGCACACAGCGACACACAATCTCCCTCACTGTCGACTGCACTCTGTCTCACTTCCGACGCTTGCCGATTTCATTCGCCATCTCTGTAATGTGTCTCTTTGTCCCTCTTTTCCCCCTCAAAACATCCTCAGAAAATCCTGGAAGGCTTGCATGCATTTATGTGAATCATAAATCAAAACGATCTTATCAGTCTCAACCGCCGAGTTTTATTTATTGCGAGAAGTGACGATACAATAGAGTTCATCCTCTGCCTGATAGCGCATTATCAGTTGAGGATTAAAACTTTAATATGTGCGGGGCTCATTCTCAGTCTTACACACCAATACACATACACATACCCAACGCGCTTTCCAACAGCACACCCCTGGGTGCCTTGTAGGCCTACATCTGTTTGTGATATACAATGTAATACAACACTCACTCACACGCCGTAGTGTCACAGATTCACAGTACAACAAGGGATTGACACTGCGTAGTTTCCCAAAAGGTCTCGCTCTTTACGACCTGTGCCCCCCCACCCCCACCCCTCTTTTCAAATTCTCACCCTGGTAACATAGACAGCCCATAATAGCAGACATGAATCTGTGTCTCCCTTAGCTCCAAACAGATGCTGGCTGTCCATAAATCACATGCCTCCATTTTGTTGGGGAGAACAAAAAGCACTGTTTCCGTAGGCCTGGTAATAATCCCCGTGCCCCATGTTGTGTTTTGTCTCTGAGCCGCCTCTCGTCTCCCCTCTCCTCTGTCACGCTCCGACTTCTTCACATGCATTACAATAGGGGCAGCCAGGTGATGAATATTTGTGTCTGGCCTGCCGTTAAGATTTCATTAATCAACCCACGACTTGAGAGGAAAGTGGCGTACCTGGTCGGCCAGCAGGCACGAGGCCCGCTATACAACCTCCTGGGGATGACTCACAGCCTTGTTGTTTTATGGACGAAGGCTAATTTGTTGTGTTGCATCCCTCCATTCCTCTCTTACCTCATTCCTTAGCGCTTTTGCCAGATAATGAATTTGCTTGAAGTAGCAAATCTGACTTCTCTCTTACACTTGATTTCAATTGAAAACAATTCAATGTACGCACTTGTTTGTGTTTGAGTGAATGGCAGAACAACAGGTTCATTGACTTAATTTTGATTCATTGAAATCTTTATTTTGAACCTAGTAAGAACCAAAACAATGGCCCCCTAAAATATGTGAAGGGAAAAAGGAAAACCAAAGCATCTCTCCATATGAGAGTGTAGTATATATATATATATATATATATATATATATATATATATATATATATATATATATATATATTATATATATATAGTGGGCCCCCGGTTTACGAACTACGTCTTTTACCGCTTACGCGCAGACCTTTCGTCGTACGAACAATCCGACATGCCGGTCAATGTGTTCACACTATAATTTTCGCTTTGCTGCATAAACTAAATCAAATGTGCATGCTTGTCACGGTAACGCTGAACGCTATTGCTCTTACAATGTCACAGTCACTGTCTCAGTCACCGTGTCAGTAACGGAGTCAGTCACTATTATAATGAATAGGTTTGGATTGCCCGTCATACAAGCAATTCGAGTTACGAGCGTAGCCGCTGAACGGATTAAGTTCGTAACACGGGGGACCAATGTATATATATATATATATATATATATATATATATATATATATATATATATATATATATATATATATATATACACACACACACACACACACACACACATACACAACACCCTGTCTCGACCTGACCACTAGACAGTCACCTTCAAGCCCAACACTGAGTTCTGGCTCCAGAGGGGGGCCCCAGCGACCCGCATCTGGGCAAAGGAAGACAACGTTTAAAAGTATGACTGATCATACGGGGTTCATGAGGTGTTGCGGGCATTTCCAATAGGGAGGAGGCCCGAGGACGACTCAGAGGACTGTAGAGGCTACGTATCTATGCTGGCTTGGGAATGCTAAGAAGGAACTCGAGGTCATTTGTAGCCAGCTTCAAGGGGACACGCTTGCGCTAGCTGGCTTGAGGGCTCAAAACACCTTTGCAACGTTGAGCGATGCTGCCAAATCTCTTCTTTTCATAAATTTTGATCATAAGTTTAATCTTTTGGCTGCTTGTAAATGAAAGTTGAGACCTTCAGAACACTGATTTTGTAGAAATATCTGTCAAAACGTTGAATAAACACCTATGTACACAAAATTATTTTAATAATTTGGGGAATATTTATGTTTATGGAATCCTTACCTTCTATCTCAACTGATACAAACACATCGATTTACATCTTATTATAGCAAAACTTTGGCTCCTAGAACAAGGCTTGTGTGCAACGGTCTCCCGTTTTTGTTTTGACTTTATTAGTTAAACAGATGGCTTGGTGGTGGTAGGCAATAACAACAGAGCACACAAAGCTTAAACATTTGTTATATGCAAAATCAATAATGAGCAGGATCATAAATACAGTACCAGCCATTTAAGATGAGATAAACCGGTACAGTATGAGTGTTGAAGGTCTCGATTACGTCTGTCTTTGGAGTCGCACTTTCAGTAGTAAGATTATTGGATTCCTTTCCACAGCGTGAAGAGGCTAAAGTGTGTTGTCAAACATACATGCTTGAACATTATTCATACAGTTTGTGACAAACATGACCAATAGGTGGGTGGCTGCTGGCACACGCAGATAGCTCTTTTTCCTCTCCACCGTTTCTTTTTACGGTGCTGGTGAAGGAGTAACAGATGGAGAGACAGAGCGTGGGGATGATGAGAACGTAAAATGTGCAACGTTTACTCATTCGCTTCTTTATTGTCTTTCACCGCAGGAGTGGAGTGAGGGAGCAGGCAGAAAACAAACGGGTGGCTACAAGGACACAGGCCTCCTGAGTCTCATTCACCAACCAATCGGCCTTGATAGGGTCCACAACCAGCTGCCAAGGTACACTCACTCCAACTCTGTTCCCTCTCACTCCATCTCCATCTTTCTATCCCGCCCTCCACATCCACTTCCTCACTGTCAATCAATTTGTTCTCTTTTTACTTTATATTTGCAGCCTTCCCCTTCACTGGCCTCGCCTTCCTCTCCGTTGTTCTCTGCAAAGCTGAGCATTGATGGATAGACATGTGCCGGCGTACAGAGGAAGCTATTTGGACTTGTGTGTCAGCCCGTCTTTATCAAATGTTGCAGAGGTATATTCTCTTGCTATGCTTCATTACTCTGGAATGAAGGGCCCTGAAATGTTTGACTGCTCTGTCTTCTTCCCTCAGATCCCCATCACCTCAACCCCCTTCGCGCTCACTATCTCCCTCTCATTTATCGGTTGTGAGCTGTAGCATTGGAGCTGTTCAGCGAGTGTGAGCGCTGCTGTCTTTCTCTTCTGAGACTGGCCAAGGGTACGCGCCTTGTGGGGTGGTTATCGATTTTGCTGCTCAGACTGAGATGCTAACGAAGACCCTTCCCCGCCTGTCTGCTCATCATGACAACTGGCTGCCACACCGGGTCGCCATTGGCCGAGCCTCAATGAGGTCTCTGCCAATCAAAGCGCCACTTGACGGGACCTGTTTCCAAGGATGACCTCAGGATGACATCATTGGAAAGGCATTGATGTAATAAAGAGCTTGCTGGTACAATACTGCAAAGGGCAGTGCGACATGAAGACGCATCGATCTGAGCGCAAGGAATCTAAATTGAGATGTTTTGCTTGTGGTTGAATGAGAGGTCAAATCTCAGTGAATTGCCTCCTGGAGGGAAAAAACAAAACGATTGTTTCCGCTCTCTCACTAAACAAGGAATATCTTTTCTACACTCATTGTCTGCTGGGTCTCGGTGTAAATTCAGATGAACACCATAAAGAATAGAATAGAATAGAATAGAATAGAATAGAATAGAATAGAATAGAATGCCTCTATTGTCATTGCATATAGCAACATTGGGAGCGTTGCTGGGCACACAATCTACTACATTTACAGCAGGCTGGGGGTGGAGGTGTGTGTGTTTGTGTGCGTGCATTTGCGTGTGTTTGTGTGTTGTGTGTGTGTGTGTGTGTGTGTGTTGGAGAGGGTGGGGTGAAGGCTCAGCAAAACTCACCAACCGCCACTGCCATTACCAATATTTGGTTTCCAAACATTTGCCGATGTATAGATCCGAGGACGATGAAGATGAAAAAGCATAGCGTAAATAGTGATTATATTCAAGTAGGTAATTCTTTACCTGGAATAATGTAATCAGATTATGTAGATTGCAGCCAGAGTCGTCTTTGTCATTCACTTTTCTTCTGGGCTTCTATTCCCTAATTTGTAATATTTCTCTCAATTTAGAAAAAAGAAAAAAGGTTTTCTGAGTTGTAAGTAACTTATAAAATCATTTGGTGATATTGGCATTATACTAATAATCAACACCTTTGCGTTTAACGATTATTGTTTGGTTGTGACACGCTCACAAATATTCCAGAATGAATTTGAATATACTGTATTTGTCCTCTTTTAAAAAAACAGCCACATTCAGCATAACTGAAACTAAATCATACTACATTAACACACTTAAAAAAAAAATGTCATCATTGGATGAAAACAAAACAATAATTGGCTCTGTGTGTGGCTTTTCATTTTTATTTTAAAAGATGAAACAAACTCGTACAGATGGCGCCAAATTGTGGAGTGGCCACTCGGAAACGTTAAGACTTGTTGCTCATTTTGAGCAGGCCTGAGCCAGAGGAGCCAGTGTTCTTCCACCAGCCTCATTTGGACTAAACTGGCCTTTTCCCAAATAGCTTATTTGGTCCTTATGATCCAGACAGAAGTAAGGCAGGGGCCACTATGGGATCAAAGAAACCATGTATAACCCTAAAGAAGCCATAACTCTGGACTTTAATTGCATTTCAAGTAAATGCCAGAGCAACCGAAGACGCCTGGTTATCATCTTTGTCCTTTTAATGCCAGCCATTGTCATTCTGCCAAACAAAAACAAATTTGCACCAAAAATATTCGCAGGAGTAGCATGTGGGAGATTTACTAATGCACTAAATGAGATAACAAATTTAAACCGGCAGCTTTGTGTCCCACGTTTTAGTAAACATGTTGAAAATGTGATAGCCATTCCATTTAAGAAATATGCATGTGTTGTCGAAAGCATGGTTTGCAGTAAAAATGCTTTATGACGAGCAGGAAACTCAATGGTTCAAGTGTCTCTGATCATTTAAATTATCTTCCATTTTGCATAATTGCTATGACAGATGCAAAACAGCTGTTGAGATGAAATACGATCAAAGTAATGATAAATGTAAAAGGGGTGTAATCAATACATCACTTTCAAAGATTGAATTTGCTCGTATTTTGACAGCCAATATATAGTTTTTAGGCATTTAACCTTCAATGTCTGTTTCTGAAAATGAAATTGCACTTGTGCTAGATGGGGTGAAAAAAAAGACTCATATTACTGTGAAAAAAGATGCCTTTTCTCTGGAACAATAAGCAGTCCTTGAACTCCTCATCATTAAAGTGAACGCTATCATTTCCTTTCATTAAGATGACTGTGTGCAGACGCATATTGCAGTTGGAAGGCGAAGCTGCGGCAGGAGACTCATTTAAAAAACGCCCTAATCTGGAAAATGATTCCAGTGTTTCTCAGATGTTATATCCTCCCAACCTTGCATGTGCAATGCTTAAGAGAGCTGTAACATTTTGAGGCATTTAAATGAATCCTTTCTAAAAATTGCACCGAGCGCTGCTGCTGCGCCTCTCCTGCGTTCACATATATTGCCCATTTCTTTGGTAATGAATATTGAAGAAACTGAATGAAATTTATATATTTTCCCCTGCAGAGATTGTAATGATCGCATGCAAAAGGGCCTCTCATAAATTGTGATGTTGCTGTTTTTGGTTGGTGTCAAAGCCTCACACCATCTCCCCTTTTGCTCATTTGATGAGTCCCTCATACTGTATCCTTGTTTGGCCTAAGAGATGAAATGACTCTAAAACTGCAGTACTGCCACAGGCAGCCTAGCTGAAAGGCTATTTCAAGCGAAATGGACATGGACATAAATATCCTCACGGGTGCTTTGTAATAAAAAAAAAAAAAAAAAAAAAACAATGTTATGAAACGCACTGGAACATAAAGAAAGAAAGGGAGGCAGGGTGGTGGTTGTGAAAGGGGAAATATCCATCAAATTAACACATCAGTGCCTTTGATTGTAATCTCTCTGCCCTCGCTCGCGCTCTGCCACACGAGACAAGCGGCCAAATGTGATTTATCAATGCAAAGCTAATGGCATCAATATGAATCTAACTAAAAATCAATATTTCATTACCAAATTGTTAGTGAGAATGAAGAAAAATGGCCGCGGCCGGAGCATTCTCCAGGGTAGGAGCATCTGGAGTTCAATGTGACAAGATGAGCGATGCATGACTGGGGGCCCGAGGAAGGACACGGCGAGGACAGGACTCAGTCTGGGCACACTTTGAACTCCCCGTCTCCCTCCCTCCCTCTCCGCCGTTCTGCCGCTGCAACAATGTTTCCTTCACTTGATTATTTTTCCGCCATTCACTTCCTCTTTCTTCCTTCTTTCATATCTTTATCACACCGTTTCCTCTATCAATCTCCCCTTGTGTGGCAGCGAAGGACCACAGTGTTTCACATTCCTCCTCAATTAATGACCAACTCCAACATGGAGCCACTCAATCTCCAACTCCTCCTCCGACACTCACCCCATCAGCACGAACATGCACGCAAACACACACACACACAGACGCGCGCGCACACACACACACCATTTCAATTATTTTTGCCTCCTTTGAAGAGCAGTCAGCATTTTTTTATCTATTCCCCTTCAGTCTACCTCTCTCCCTCCCAGTGGATATATCTCCCAAGGCTCATCGCACGTTCTCCGAACCAGCACTGCATGGCTTCTCCTGTAATGAGTGCAAGACAGAACAAGCCAAGCTATGAGAAAGACAGTGAAAGCAACACTGGGTTGATGTTCTAGACCGGATCCCACTTCCTTCAAATGTGACCTTCACTTGTACTTGAAACAACTTTATTTCATATTTTGTAATTGAATGGGAAATGGAGCGCTTTTATAGCTTGGGTAGCAAAGCGCTTTACACTAACTATTCATTTACCTACTGATGCTGCAGCATCAGGAGCAATTGGGGGTTCAATGTCTTGCTCAAGCACACGTCGACATGGTCTTGATGCTCGGGGATCGAACCCACAGCCTCTCAACTCAGCGTTTATTTATCACAAGTAGTCAAGGAAAAGATGCTGTCCTGGAGCACCTTTGCTCACTGCATGCTTACACTCTCCTTTCAGCGTTTGGATCGAAATCCTCCACTTCTACTGTTTTTTTTTTTTTTTTACCTAGCCCCCCCCTGCTCATTTATATCTCCCCTGGGAGAAAGTGGTAATGTCCGAGAGGGCCATTTCTCTCCAGCGGGAGTGGACAGGTCCACTCCTCCCAATGAAAAGGGGAAGGGGCTGATTGTAAAACATGTGTCATTACTGTGTCAAAACACCACACAGCACAATGACTCCATCCTTTGCCTTCAGTGTTTTGGAGGAAATTCATTCCCTAATTTATGGCTCATGAGATAAGCATCCCCCCGAACTATGTTGGTGCGCATAAGGGCTTGCGGTGACAAATATCATACATGGGGAGAGCGACTAATATGAATGCTAATATTGCCCCTGACATACAATGAATCGACCCCAGGTGATATGCAGCTTCAGATAAAGTGTTCATGTTTGCACTGCTGGGAGGTTAACTCACTATGGATTTCCATTTACATCTATATTGTGTTAGTGCAAAAATGTTATATCGAAAAAGCAACAAATGACAAACTTAATTGGTGCCATGCCATTGACTATTGGCTCAAGTACATCAGCTAATAGTAATCAACCGAAATAGAAACAGTGGAGCCTCCAAATTAGATCACAATCCATGATCTTTTATTTTCTAGTTTTTCCAATCTCCAAACTATTTTTACCATTACTTTCCATGCTATTTGGGTCATGTGCAGGCAGTGTTTTAAGTAAAATGTACATTTATCCATACATCAATGGTCCTCAGTTATATTTTGGCAAGCACCCCAGGAATGAGAAAACCTTTCACGCCCCCCTACTCACCACACCGACCATAAATAAGATTATAATTTATAAAAAATGTATAAGTAAATCTAAATCTGTATTCTTTTTAACATTAACAAAAGGAAAAAAAAACAATATAAATACACTTTTAACAACTATTAATCATTGTTTACAGCATTTATACGGGTAACAGCTTAATCTAATGCTGCGTTCTGATGGTGCGCGTCGTTTACGCTCTACGCGAGGCGTTTTGTCGCGAGGTCAAAATGAAGTTCACTTTTCATGTCACAGTTTCACGCGAGGGGAGGGGAGTGAGCTTGCTGTGCACTTTACAGTGGATCCGGAAGGGAGAGCATTGTTGAGAATGTTCACCTTTCCGGGATATGGCAGAGCCAATATTTTCTCCGACAGCACCTTTATTATTCTTTTTTTTACACTGCGCATCCCTCGCTTTCACGGCAATGCTCGTCTGACAAAAAAAAAAAAAAGTTTCACGCGTCGCGAGGTCAAAATGAAGTTCACTTTTCATGTAACAGTTTAACGCGAGGGGAGGGGAGTGAGCTTGCTGTGCACTTTACAGTGGATCCGGAAGGGAGAGCATTGTTGAGAACGTTCAGTTTTCCGGGATATGGCAGAGCTAATATTTTCTCCGACAGCACCTTTATTATTCTATTTTTACACTGCTCATCCCTCGCTTTCACGGCAATACTCGTCTGACAAAAAAAAAAAGATTCAATGTCGCAATCAAGTGGCCAATACCGTGCTAAATACTAAGTACTGTCAGTGCTGCGCTATCGTTAGCTTAGCAATGTAACTACGGTTCAACAGCTGGTAAAAAAGGAAGCAAACGCTGCACATACCATTTGTCCCAAGTTCTCCCTTCCGCCTTTCTACAAGCCAGGTGAGTGCTCTTGCTTGGCTCCGTTTTGTATTGAAAGCTCAGCTGGCCGTAGTTGGATAGCTCCCGGTGACCGTAAAGCAGCCTCCATGGTTCGTTCCTGCTTGAGACGTTGAACGTTCCCAAAGCTAATCGGCTGACGCGACGCGACAAGCGACGAAAGTTCAATTTTTTGAATCATACGTAATTATGCGGCGCGCGTCACTCCATCGCGTCGCTCGACGCATCATCGTGCCCGTCGCGCGAACTCCATTGACTGCAATACAAAACCATAATCTCTTCGCGCTCCATCTGAACGTGGCATAAAACAGAAAAAAAGTGCATCATTGTACTTAAAATCAATATAACAATAAAAATCCTTATTTAATTGCAAGTACACTTCACATGACAAACAAAGCCACCCCCCCACCCCCCCCTTCCTAAGGCATCACCTCGTTCTATTCTATTCTATTCTATTCTATGGCACAGCACCATCCCTGTGACTTGAACTATTACAGACCCAAAGTCAGAATCGAGTTAGCATGTCTATTGCCAACATTGCGTCAATAAGTAAAATTCAACTGAAACAGTGAGTCAACATGCAAACATCCAGCTAATTTAGTTCATATACATATTCCAGCGGTGGGAATTTTTACATTTGTTTTTGTTGGTATTTCAGTCATCAGTCGTCGGTGCCCCCCCCCCCCCCCCCCCCCCCTTCCGTGATCATTGGTCTGCCATTTTTTCAAGCCGAAAATGGTAACCCCATCATCGTTGTCCCCACCCCAAAAGAAATGAACTATCCTACTAAAAAGCAAAGAAAAAAAATAAAGCTCTGGAAAATCACTGTTAGTACTTTCCACTTCTTGGCCTTAAACAAAAAGCAAAAGCTAATCTTGAGTATTCACTTCAATCATCTGTATTAATTATAGTTTATGACAAAATAAACTAATCATAAACCACAATGGGTAATGTCTATTCCCTCGACACGAGACTGCAAGTAATCATGCCCACTTGAGACCTATTGATGGCAGGGATGTCGCAAACTCCGAGGCATATTTACTTAACTATGTGCAGCCGACCTATTCATTAAATTCATATTTCAAAAACAAAATTACACAAGAATCTCTTCACACTTAATTCTAAATATTTTTTGTTACATTATGTCTGTACAATGAATGCGTTAAGCAAGACTGTGTACAGCATGCATTTCATTTCATGAAACCATGAAACATTGACACTCCCAGGCATGCTGTTGACTTTCAATGAGGAGAAAGTGTTGTTTATTTGTTGTGTCTTCGCTATGTGTCTCCACCTTGTGGTCTTTATGTGTGCTGTAGGGTTTCCTGTGTACTTACCTGAGGGGTGCACACTCATTTTTTCCATGCTCCGTGCTTTACTCACATCGTTAACCTGTAAGTTTTGATTCTTATTCTCTCTGATTGCTTTTAGCTGACGCCTTCTGAAGCGTTTCATTTCCAGCAGTCGTTTACATTGGCTTTTCTAAAGTTGCTTTTTGATCGTTGATATTCATTCGTGTACAGTTATTATTTAGGATATTTTTGAGTTGATACTTTTGTGTACGAATACTTTTCGGGATTTTTGTATTCACTTCTTGCGCTGATATACCAGTCGAATGAGGAAAACCTTCACCAACATAGTTCAAGTCACATTATGGATGCCCATTTGTGCCTTGTGTGCAGCCGAGCGAGTGTCTTATCTGTATGTCAATCACGTATAAAGATGGTATAAAAAAAATAAAGGTAAAGAAGATGGTTTGTGTTGCCAATCGTGCTCCATGCAGCACGAGTTTCATGAAAATACACGAGGATCGATGAAACGGTTTTGGAATTGGAATGACTTGTTATTCTATAGTTTTTTTGAGTTTACCCACATAATACACTCACACACACCCACACACAATTAAAACAAACGCCAGCAAAGACATCATAACACAACAAAAATTTAACTTTGGAAAAACAGCCAAAAAGAGCAGATGTAGCTTCCTTGCATCATGGACAGCCTGCATGCGGTGTGTTGTTGCCTGTTGTTAATCCTCATGTGACTGGATCGCTGTTCTGCATTCCACTTGACTTGTCAGAGTTGTCTTTGCGTTGAGAAAAGTGTGGTAGTGCCGAATATTCACCACGGAGTCCATACTGTGCAGTGCTTGTCAGTCGTCATGTTGGTGGCGATGGACTTCCCACCTCGAGGTGTGACCTCCTTGTATGTCTGGGGTACCTAATCGGTGTTGACATATTTGCCCAAGTTTTGTAGATTCCCCGCTATTGTGCCCTGAAACCAATGGAAAAATGGATTTGCACTCACTCGCTCGCCTGGTGTATGCTTCCAAAGTATATGGTCTCTATGAGACACTGTGGTGCGCATGCTGCATTCATGTAACACTCGTAAATGGCAATTCCTAATTCTACACAGTCAAATTAGAGAATGGGATCTCAAACTCATTTATATTGTAAAACTGTAAAAAATAAAAGACACCAAACATAACCTAGGTAAATCCCATATGCAAAAATTATATACCTAACTAAATGTACACAAACTGCATGGATTAAATCGGTCATATAACTGAATGACAAAGAATTATACTTTCAACAAAAACTGTTAATTAGATGCAAACTTGTATTATCACTGCAAAACATTTGCATATGCAAACATTTACCAAAAGGAAATAATTAGCATAAATGAAAATGCTAACAAACAAAACACATACTGTACAAGGCAACACTATATAAGATGCTGAAGATAAGAATTAACATTAGCTAGCATGTTATCTACAGTTACAAGTTGGAACAACAAAAAACTAATTTTGAGCACATTAGCATGAATGACAACCTTCTAACGATAACCGCTGTTGCCATTACATTTTGTTGCGAGGAAGGATGTTGACACATGTTGTTCTATCTCTCTATGAAATCCGGCCCATGGTTGGCATGGTTCCCATGTTGCCATTTATCATAATAAACCCCCCGGTCCACAATAAAAATCTCAAGCGTTGATCGGTCTGTGATGAGCCTGAAGTGGTTGCCAGCCAATCGCATGCAACCAATCACACCGGAGGACAAATTAGTATGTCCAATACACCTGCCATGCATGTTTTTGGAGTGTGGGAGGAAACCGGAGTGCCCGGAGAGAACCCACACAGGCTTGGGGAGAACATGCAAACTCCTCACAGGAAGGCTGGAACAAGGTGGATTTGAACTCAAATACCTGAACTCTGAGGTGCATGTACTAACCACGGACCCACCCTGAACAATCATTTAGTTGTCAAAATTAATTGTAGACAAAATATTAACGTTTTATTTCTGACACTGGCTAAAGAAATATGCCTATTAAGGAATGATCAAGTATTGTTTCACAAAAAAACAAAAAATAAATAGAAAGCAAAAAATAGAAGATAATTGCTAATGTATGCTTGATATTAGAGTCAATGCATATTTTCAAGAACATACAAGTTGCATTGTTCACGCTGAACAAAAGCTTGCCACCTTTGATATGTTGATAAATAATTTTGCTTGTGCAGCCGGCCTCAAATCACATCATCTGATTTATGTTCCTTATGTTAACAATTAAAACAATAATAATAGCAATAATAATAATAATAATAATAATACTAAAAGCAATAACAATAATTTTAATAATGTTAATATCAATTATTATTATTATTATTATTATTATTATTATTATTATTATTATTATTATTATTATTATTATTATTATTATTATTATTATTATAGTAATTGTAATAGACACCACAGCACAAAGTAGAAGGTGGCTTTTTTTCTCAATTTTTAATTTTTCAAGCCTGCCCTCTCAAATCCAATTTCAAAGTTAATGAAGCACATTATTTCTCATTCCTTTCTCACTGAGCCGAAAACACAGTCACGCATTAAAACCAAAGAAATACTTATTGATTCTATATTTTGTTTATGTATTGCAGTAAATCACTTCTGAGCCTCCCAGTGGGCTTGTGAGGCATGTGTATAAATAAGAACGTGTCCATATGCTGTGACAGAGTTTAAGATTTTTTGTTTTTGTTTTGTATTAATGAATGCTTTTCAGCAGAGGATGCACTGCTGTGCATAAATGTACTAAGTAATGCTTTTCATTATGGAATTTAAAAAATGGATAACTTGCATTTTCTGAAGAGTCAATCAGAGTGAGCTTGTGACTTTACTGTGTACCCAATGGTTAACTTGAACACATCACCTTCTTGCCACTGAAAGGCATTCTAGATTGCTATGCCCAACTACCAGCAAGCAATTTCTTTATATAAATCTATAATATAATATTTAAAAAGCAAAATAAGACAAAAAAATCACTTAATTCTAAACATCACTTTTACCTTTAGGTCTCTACAATAATAATGCTGAACAAGTTTGTGTACAGTACATTTTGGTTCATAAAACTGTGACTCAGAAAGGCAACACAAACAATAACGTCCCCAGTAATGCTAGTTGTCTTGATGCTGTGAATAACAAGTAATGAATTTAACCGAGGTAGTTTAATTTGCTTAACTGGACATTGTTTTGCATTGCTTGGTGGCAGACAAACAGGCAAACCAGTTGGCTTGTATTTCTGTCAGCAATATGGGTTTTGTTGGACTGATGGATGGATTACAAAAACGGATGAAAAACACACTATTTTTAATGTGTCCTTTTTTTTAGGGTGTTTTCACCATTCATTGGTCCGTCGACAAAATAAGCGTCCATCTGTGCTGACGGACATCCTACCTCCGGTTAAACACACATAAGTGTCCCTTTCAAGGCAATATTGTTTGTTGTTTAAGTCGGCTGAATAATCAAAAACTGACTAAAAATAAGCAACGTACATTGCTATAACATTATGGTACTTGGAATAGATCATTACACAGCATTATGTGATTGTTGCTGTTTTGATTGTGTGATAGTTACTCTGTCAGAATACATTTATGATAGCACGGCTCAATATTATAATAGTAGAAACTCTCCCATCCCAGGTCATTGGAGTCAGAATTTGTCGCATTTACTCGCTCTAAAATAACACTTTAAGTCTTGATCAAACTTTAAATTGTGTATACAGTGAATATCCACTGTGAATATTCAATGCACCGAGGACAGAAACTTTTAGCAAATATAAACAAAGAATGATCCAGGGAGGTGTAAAACTGTCTGGAAAGTGTGACATCTAATAAGGTCATTTGGTTAACAGCAGTAGGCTGTCTCAAATCCCTGACTTCTTACCCTATGAGCAATTACAGGTTTTTACAAAGCCATACAACCTCAAATCAATTAATCACTGAATGAATTAATCCTCTCCGAACAACAATACAAACAGAGAAGGTACAGGTGCAGACAAAGGCTGTTAGGACACAGAGGTCATAAGGCTTTGACAGGATAATAGAAGTAGCGTGTTGGTTCATAACATGTAATTTAAGGTACTGCGACTCTCAGTGCATTACAACGCAGGTGAAAGTCAATACTTGTGCTGATCAATATTGAGTATTTTTTTATTTGGGGGTTTCCAATCTTCTCTTTCATTACATGTTTGCACCATTTTATGACAGCGATTCATATCAACTTTTGCTTTGACCCAAGTAGAAAGAAAGCAGTATTTAAGTATCTGAAATTATGTTTGTTGTTAGTTTTTCCATACTGGAAAATCACTAACATCAGCAATGATGTTTTCTCATTGGAACGTTCTCCATTTACTTCAGATATATAACCAATCAGCCTCAACTCTTTGTGTAGTTGGAGATGGTGGAGGGGTTGGAAGAGCCTCTGGGGTTTATCTGTGGAACATTCGAAGGATCTTCATGGAGGCAGGCAGGTTTTGATGGGTGAAGCACACTTTAGTGTGGTGAAAGTAGTATGACTAATGTGTGGAATGGGACATTTACATAGGAGAGGCAGGCTGTGCTTGCAGCCTCCCAGAGGTATGTATGGCTGGCCCCAGCGCTGTGTCTGCTGCCTGTCCTCGGGGCTCGCTCTGCCTCTTCATTTCCATGCTCCATTTTAGATCAAGGCTTCTCTAATATTTCCACATTATCCAAGAAGGCAATCTAAGATTGGAATTTGATCCACTTCAGAAAGAATATGCACAACCCCTCCCCTGTTTGGTTTTTAACTTTTTTTTGTCTTGGTTACCTGTGGTAGCATGCGGCGGGTTGGTACTTACAGTATAATATATTTCGAATTTAACTGGCAATATATATGCACTGATATGCAATTTAGATGCCACACTTTTTCTCCTCACTGGAGTTTGTGATACATTTGACACATGACGACTAGGTGAATAACTGTGCTGCAAATACAGAAAAAAACATTAATAATCAGACCATTGTGCTTTTTTACACAAATACACCTCTGGCTCTTCAGCTGTAACCAGATTTGAACACTGTCAGAGAAGTATTTCTTGAAAATATTCTTTATTATTTGGCTAGCAACCAACCCCATGTAGCTCTCTTGTTACCTAGTGTCAGACGAGCGAGACTTCCGCATCACAGTTGAAAAACGCACTATACAAGGGAAGTTTATTTTTATTATTTTAGATGGATTATTTGGCTCCAAGAGAGGTGCAATTACAAAATAGACTTAATTGAGTTGCCTCTGAGTGTACCTTTAAGAGTGCAGTGACTGATGGTGGTTGGAATATTATTTAAACGTGCTCACTCTCGCATACTGTTGTTTGTACTAAAATCTGCATCTCTTCATTTCCTCGTGCCTTTATAATATATTTCCTTGTTATTTCCAATGCATTGTGTCATTCAAATATAAATAAAAATTTTTAAAAGCATCTTGTCCACATTTTTATCACCAGATTTGCCTACACGTGTGCAGATGAGATTGGCCCAATTTCATTCATCCCTCCGGCTTGGATTGTGTTTGGAAAAAAAATGGCTGTAAAAGACAAAGGGATTACATTTTTATGGTGAGTCTAAACCCGCAACTCTGTTGTAGAAGTGGATAATGGCATTTTGTGTTTGCCTTTGTATTGTAATTGTTTTGTTTCCTCGGCTTTGTGTGTTCGTCCCTGCAGACTATGAATATCAGTCATGTACTATAATGGATCTGGACTCATAATGTGTCATGGTCAAAAACGCAGAAATCTTGGGCCTTTGGTTAGCCTGCCTTTAATCATGGGCTTTCTGGCTTTTTCACTATTATAATTATATGCAATTTGTTTATTTTTTGTTGATACATTCTAGATACCTTGTGTTTGAGGGATATGTTTTCCTCAAGTAAATTCCAGTAAGACTCAGATGAAAGGGCAAGTAGATTTTTGACTTAGTGGTGGGAAGTCTTGGGCAGTTAAACTCTCTTTGTGTTGCAAAGGTCCAAAGGTTGTATGTACTTGATAAGTGCTACTGATTTTGATGTTTTTTTTTTTTTTTTAAACAGACACAAACCCCATTGAATGGGTGATAATATCTCATTCTGTTACTTGTGAACCAGCCTTTGCACTTGCCACTTTTTAAATCAGGCTTGTTCAGTTACAGTTCCAAGAGGCTCAATTTTTAGTTATAATGTGGATGAAATGTACACAGACCAATAACGCAACAACCAATACAAGAACTTCATCAAATAATCTTTCTTTAAAAATAATACAGTCCAGTTTTGATTCACACTGTCAGACAATCAAACATAACAATACGGTACCCTTATTATTGCAGTCATAGTTTACTATGCTGTAGAATGGATTGGATTACATGTTGTATTGGAGCCATGATATTCTGGTTATAATTGTTTCTGGTTATTGGTTATTCTGGTTATAATTGACTCCATCCCAAATATTTTTTTCAGAGTGCAGTTTGCTGACAGTGGGATCATATTATCCTTAGTGCTGCACTATTTCTGATTTGGGGGCTCTTCAAGAATGAGTGCTGTAAGACGTCACAAGTGGAACACATTATTAGTTGTGCACCACAGTATTGCAGAATGCTTCAGCCTTTTCAGTTTTACAACACACCCTTTCCTATGGTAGGCCCATATAGCAGGTGTTACAAAAACTCACAGAACTATTTACACTCCAGATTAATCCTACCCTAATTCTACTGTGAAAGCACGGAATAATTTTGGAAGGCAATTGAGTGGAACATTGATTATATATAGGGGTGCACCTAAGTGTTGCTGAGGTGTGCATGTTAATTGAAAATATTTGTACCAGATTTTATTGTGCCACTGAGCAAGCTGATTTTGTTTTTTTTTTTACATGTATTTTATTTTTAGATGACTGGGAAACTAGGTTTGAGTCATGTTGTTTATTCACGAATGACTTCAAAAGAACACATCTTTAAGTGAAGGTCCACCCATCTATTAGCTACCACTTTGTACAGGGTTGGGTCGTGACATTCCATAAGCACCAATATGCCCACTTTTGGCCTCCACCCAGCTAAGATGGCACCCTTCCGCTATGGTCCCTTTCACAAATGGTGAGCCCATAGGACACATGTCTTCGCTTCTGGGTTGAGTTCAGGTGGCCTCGCTCACCGCATCCGGGCAAGGGACAACCACATCCAAATGTTTTAATCATCATAAAGGGTCGATGGTCCGTGGTTAGTCTCGACCCTCACCTTGGACCTGTTTTCCATGGGTGACCCATCCAGGGGCAGAAAGCCCCAGAGAACTTAGCTCCTTGGATCATTGGGATACGCAAACCCCCAACCACAATAAGCTGATGGTCCACAGAGGGGTTGAGTGAAGGTATTGGACCTGGACTGATTTACTTAGGTGTCAGTTTATTGGGCTCAGCCACAAGCGTCTGCCACATGAGAAACATTGCCACACACAATGCAGGGCGTCAATATTTGCCAGGTGCTGAGAATTTATTGCAATGAGGCAGCCATTGTGGGCATTTTAGTTCCGCTGGGCTGAAAATCCTTAATTTTCATATGAAATCAGTCCATGGTGCTGAAAAATTAAATACCATTTTTAAAATAGGTGTTTTTGCATTCAAATTTTTTGTGAGTAATATCTTATATCATATCTTTTACTGTTTCGCATTAAAATTGGCAATTTAACCATGGTCCTATACCAGTGGCGGTCAATGCGTTTCACACTTAGGCCCTCAGTGATTCGGCCCCCTCAGAAGCACACCTACGCATTACTGGGCAACATAGGCTATTTTCCAGAGCATTTAAACATCAATAAACCCGCATTAGCAATGGAAACTTATCATTCCACGAGATACTGCCAGAACTTAAATTAATTAATGATAATCTTAAATTATTTGTCCACAAAGTTCACCAAGTGTCATGTTGGTGTGGCAATTTGGCGACAGATGTGGGAAGGTGGATCCAAAATGTAGGGAGGCAGAATGAAATCGGCCACAAAAGGAAAAACCCAGGCAGAACGTGACACCTAAAGCAGCCAAGCGTTAACAAGATTGTACGCTAAATTACAAATTACACTTTAATATAAGAACACCATTTCATTTCTTTACCACTAATTGAATGTGAACAAAATAAAATGACGAAACATATTAAAAATGAAAAAAATAAATCAAATGCTCGACTCACCCAAACGCGTGTCTACGACTTCTTTCAATACAAAATCCATTCTTCTTTCTTTCCTCGGAAAGACTTCAATGACTTGCTTGTAGAGTTTCTGCTTTTCATTTCCAATAATGAATCCTTTGGTATTGACATGGACGCCAATGCTGAAAGTTGTGTCTGTCCAATTTCCGTTTTTTTCTTGTTCAGCCATTGTGGGTTAAAAAAAAAAATAAAAGTGGGTAGATTTGAATTTTCTGCTAAGTGTCCGTGGGTCTGACTTCGTTGTACGCCATGCCTCATGGTTGCCGTTTGCTTACCGTGGAGCAACATGTTTTTTTTTTTTTTTTTAATCTATAACTTTATTTAACTACTTCCAACGTTAAACATGGTGGATCAATATAGCGCTGCCTTTGTGCAGTGAGCATCCAGTTAGTCACGTTCAACGTGAGGCCTCTAGATGGCGAACTTATGGCTTGATTGACTATTACAACTGTCTTTTAAACATTAGGGCCAGTGACATATCCATATGTGCTTGCGCAGAAGCCTGCGCTATGTTGATGTGAATGCCCTGGCTTCTGGTGAAGGCAGATTTCACAAAGCATAGCGACACAAGTTAGCTACATTCAAATTGGCTCAAAACTCTAAAATAAAAGAACAGCACTGCAAGGAGCGTAACAAAATGGATATAAAATTACACGAAAAGAACAGAATACAGAGGATAGTTTTATTTATAAAATATATATATATGTAGTAAAAATACATGTAAAATAAAATTGACTTTTATTATTGTTATTTTAAGTATTATAGTTTATTATAGTTATGATAACATCAGGTTATTTTAGGCTAGCAGAAAAGGCTTTGCTGGCCTTGACGGACCATCACTGCCCTATACATGAACACCCTGTGTATATGCATACTAAAAATATATACTTCCATTTTTTTTTTGTATGTAAACGTGTAAAAGAACAATGGTGAAATGACTATTCTGTTTAAATCCTGAGCAAAACAGTCACACAACAGACATTATACGACATTTCTGCATTAGCAAGGAAACTTACACAAGGTTCTATAAAGAATTCTGCATTGTTGTGTGATCAGCAATTCTTAACTTAACATTGTCCAGATGGTAGATGTTGAGGTTTGTTGTCCACAAGATACCACAGGTCCAAATGGCACTGCTCTGAACACAGTACACTAATTCACATTCCTCCGGGACTACCATCTGTATTACTATTATAGGACAAAAACATCTCCAATGTAATTAGCTTGTACCAATGCAGGATGTTCTTCCTCTCCCTACTTGGTCTGACATGACAACATGTCACTGCTGTACATAGTCTATTCTCTAACAAATTTAAAACATCTGCCTTTTGTCAGAACAGCAAATGATGACAATGACTTTGATGCTGCTCAATAAGCCTTTGCACAACTGTGAAAGTACACAGCAAGAGTATACTTTAGGATTTGGACCGCCAGGGAGAATGGTGCTTACAGCAGGGGGGGAAAAGAAAAAAAAGACTTAAAAAAAACTGGTCTGCACGTTCCAACATCACCTACCAATGATTGTGGACAGTATGAAAATTCAAATCCTTAAAACATGTTTCAGATTTAAATTCAAACAGAAGTGCAGTACAAATATATTACATTTTGTTATTAGTAAACTGTACTCCGGCTTCTTCCAACATTTCAAAAACATGCATGTGCTTTTTTTTTTTTTTAAGAGGCTTTATTGTCCATAGATGTGAATGTGAGGTTGAATTGCTGGTATTCTGAATGTGCTAAACTGACAACTAGGCAAGAATGTGGCTGGCATCTTGCCCAAAGTCAAATGCTCACCTGCAGCCACAATAAAAACAGACAATATCTTAAATAGTGTGGGGTTGGATGTCTAAAAGAGTAATTAAAAAAACGTTAGGTTGGTCAATATGTACAATCACTTCTCTTTTCTTATGTTCAAAAAATTATAATTAAAAAACAATTGAACTAAGTGTATTCTGTTGGTGTTGAAAATATCCATACATACATCCATTTTCTATAAATATGTTGGGACTAAACATGACATGTTCAGTCTGTTAAAGAGAGGATGTTGCTGTTGGCAATTACACCAAAATGAACTACAAAAAAAATAAAAACTTCCAAATATCATCTTTTTGCATAAATATCTGATGCTATGGCCTGTGGCTTATAGTCCAGTGTGGCTTACCCATGTCAAAAAACGTTTTTTGTTTTTGTTTTTTTCCTCAACTTTTGCTGCTACGGCTTAGATACAGGTGCGGCTTATAGTCTGGAAAATATGGTGTTTTTGGTTGGCCTTAAAACACACCACAAGAAGTAAGGTAAAGTAAGATGCAATTCAAGCAGAAGTACTCAGTATATAGCTTGTAGTTGATATAATTACTTAAAATGCAAACTTTTATTGACAAAGACATTAAGTAATCCGTTGTCTGTAAACCAAACAAAAAAAAGGCTGCACTACGAGATGCTCATGGCAAGGTGTTTGGCTCCAATATTGGTGACAACGAGCATTGCTTGGCAAAGAGCGAACATGAGCATGGGTGAAGCCTCCTTGACCCCAACACAGTGAGTGTGGAGGGGAGGGAGAGGCTAAGTGCTCTGTATGTCCAGTCCTGGCAGGTGAACTGGCAGGGGCCTCACCCCAAGGTTGAAAGGTTCAATTGTTGAACACCGACACTGGATAGGGGGTTCTGGGATAGATCCGGCATGAGCATGTGTGAATGTCATTTTGTAAGTACTGTATGTGCATTTGTTGTCTTGTACAGGAACATATACAAGGGACACATACTCACCTCGTGTGTATGTCTACCTCCTTAATGATCATGCCCTGGTCGTAGCACGTGGCAGATGGGGACCCTCAGCCCTTTCTTTTGGCAGAAGAACATGCATACAATCACAATGTTGAATTTAGGGGCCTTCTAACCTTTTTGTCATCTTTGAGGTGTACTTCTGACCCATCTGATTGGCCTTGTTCAACTAAAGTGGTGTAAAGGTCCTGCACTTAGAGCCTCAATCTGGTGTGCAAGTGATTTAGAGGACAGGATTCCGTGACTGTCACAAAAACCTATGGATTGGGTGAAGAAAAGTCTAGATGGTTTAGCTGATTTTGGATACATTAAATCATATATCGGTGGCAATTCGACCTGTCCGGTTACTTAAGGCAGTGGTTCTCAAAGCGAGGGCCGTGGCCTGACTGCAACGGCATCCGTGGAATAATTTGGCTGTTTTGGCACTTATTTAGTTTATCTTTTAACGTGGACACAAATGTTTTTCATTGATAATCATACTAGTTTGCATCTAATTAACATTTTGTATCGAAAGGAATGCCCTTTGTATTTCAGTTATTTGATTTAATCCACACAATTTGTCTACTTAGTGAAGTATACCCATTTTGCATATGGGACTTACCTGAATTGTGTTTAGTCTATTTCCTTTTCTTTACAGATTTACAATGTACTGCAAATGAGTTAGAGCTGTACTACTGACACAACTAAATTAAAGAAGAGTTACACAAATATGCTGTTCTCTGTCTACCTACAGTACATAGAAGCCATTGTAATACCTAGCAGGGACAGAACATTGGGTTATTGATAAAAATATATATGTGTGTGTTCATTTTATTTGATTTGATCTTAAATCGTGAAAGCATTCATGACTCTTCAATAAAGCAACCAATTCAACCAGTTTAACATATTTTCAAAAATGTAATAATTATTACATTTGTCAAAATGTGTTTTGTGTCTACATCTGCTTGCTAACAAGGCGATGAAGCCAGCAAAGCTAAAGTGGCATTTGATTTTGGAATACTGTTTTTGATTAATATCATTGGTTTTTGGGGGAGATATTGGGCCAGTTTGTTATAAGGAGTAGTGCAATTTGCCATTTTTATTTTCTAAGCTTCAGTATATTATATTGCTTGCTGTCTTATTATGTTTGTTTTCCCATGTTTGCTGCAGCTGCTGAGTCCAAAACAATAAAAGTATATCGTCGTATACTATAGCTGGAAAGCAACAAATATACTTGTTGTCAAATTGAATATGTTGCTGAATAAAAAGGGCACTAATGTTTGGCTTAATTTTTGTTTTTGTTTTTTTTGTTGTTTTGGGTCTGCAAACATTTGCAATGGGGGTCCATGGAAATTTTGCTTTCTAAAACGCGTCCCTGACTTAAGCTAAGTTGAGTTAAGAGACATAAATGTTGTTTGGATAAAATAACTAATTAAACTGGTTACAGATAGTGCACTTTACTTTTGTTTATAATTGGTTGTAACATTACATTTATGATCATATATAGTGCAAAAATATGCTGCACAGTAGTCGTCTGGTTAGCATCTTTACCTCCCAAAAATTCATGTGCGGGTACTCTGTTTTCTTTCCTGATTCTAACATGCGTGTAGGTAAACTGGTCATTCGAAATTGTCCCAGGTGTGAATAGCTGTTCATCTACAAGTGACTTGTAAATGTCTTTTCTGAGGGTGGCGGACAAAATAACCAATACAAATATCCAGGTCAATGAGAATATAGATTAGTTCTTCTAACCCAAGAATTACTACCAACTGTCAAATTAAGAACGTTGGAATGGATGTGCCAGGCTACACCCGTTTGCATTGATTCAAGAGATATTCTCAAAAGCTATTTTTTCCATAGGAGAATTCTGTGTCAAATTGAAAACATTTTCTTCCAGCTCTGACTTTCTCTTATGTGCATTTTGCACTTTTATCTTCCACCCCAAATGCGTGTATGACGAGTTTATAATTGTAACTCCAAATCGTGTCGGTGTATACCACACGGAGGCAGAGGAGACCATTATTGGCATTCCTACCTCTGTGGCAGCCGGCTCATTCTCCTCTCGTCAATGTGAGAGTTGACAAAGAGAGCGGCAAGCGTTTCCAATCCTTCACTTTTTTTTTTTCATTGCGGCCTGTGACAAGACCAAGGCGAGATGTATGCGTGTGTGAGTGTTTTGGATTAGTGTCTTGCTGCACAATAAATCTTTGTTAAACAAATGCAAAGCAGATGGCACCGTGGTGTCTCCACCGCTAGGAGAGAAAAGGAGAGAGAGGAGGGCGGGAGAAAGTGAGAGAAAAAAAAAAACCTCGCTCCTCATTCTCATCTTTCCCAGACGCACGGATCATTTACATTACAGTGTGACTGCGGTGAGCCATAGAACAGTTTCAACTCAAAGTGGAAGCCAATGGTGGTGTCAGGATGCTGATGGACATCCAAACACATTCTGTTCATGAGAGAGGGAAAATTTTGTTTATCAAACAGGGGCTGTCGGCATGCCCGCAGATATTAAAGATAAAGCTGACATTTCCTGGCCCAGTGCACATGAAAAAGACGTGACCAGGCCATGCGGCGTATTAGAGCAAGGTAAGGGAAGGTAGAGGACGATGTTCTGTCTCTACCTTTTCATGTAGACGTGGCCTTTTCTACATGAGGCCAGGCGTGCTTGGCCCCGGCTGTCGCTGATAGTTATAGATCCTTCTCAAAGGCCTTGCGTGTTCTGTGACACAAAAGAACAAGGGGGCCCCTGGGCAAAATTGTGCACAGGAGCAACACTGCAAGACAGCCGGAGACAATCGCGTGGTGAGACTGATTTGCTCGTCAGGAGGAGACACGCATGGAATTCAGCAGCCGTTGTCCACATCTGACAAGTCTCATGGACAGCGGGAGGGCTGCGATTGGATTCAGGGCAAATATAAAAATTCCTCTGTTTATACTTCTTGATGAGTTATTTATTTTTTGCTCATTATAATATTCAACCTGACATCATGTCCAGTCGGCCCTGCGTAACCCCTGTGAAATATCATGGAGTACATGTTTAAAAATAAGAATAAGAGAGAGCAGAGTCATAATTATGATGATGGGTGACAGTGCTAGTGAGCCGACATCATTACGAATGACAATGGCTCGTGTGTTTTTATTTGCATGCAGCAGCAAAATGCTGCACAGAGCAGAAACGTGCTCCTTTGAATTGCGTACAAATTGCTCACGAGTGACTCTTAGACGGATTTGATGGACTCTGCTTTTAACACCCAACATATTTTGAGTTCACTGATGGAGGATCGGTATTAATGAACCTATTATGCAGCGTTCACCAGAGATTTGATTATTTACATACAGTACAAAGTCAAGTGATGGGAGCAGCCATCGATGCGGATCATCTTAACATCGAGGTGTCATCCACTCAAATAGAAAAAAAAGAATAATCTCAAGGTCTAAATTGTGGCACATATTTTTAGAATCAAAGTCAGTCAGGGGGACCGGATTGAGTATTATATTGCAGTATGGCAGTTTTTATTCCTTTCATCTCATTTGAAAATGGAGGGAAAGCATCACTTAACACGGCAGCTAAGCACACAATTACCTGAGTACCTGTTCCTGCTGCAATTACAAGCCCAAGACAAATAATTAGTCTGACAAATGACTGCTGGGCACGTCGCCCTTGTTGTGGTTGAGTCGTCTAATTTGGAGCCTCGACTCTGAATGCTGGCTCTATGGCAGTAATTAGTGACAGAGATGGAACTTTACACAATAGCCCACTGTGGATGTGCATAAAAAAGAAACTGTTAGCTGAGCAGAGTTAGCCAGCCAGTTCCACCCTGGAAGGTGATCAGAAGTCCTTTGAAAATCACCTGCACAAAAGTACCGTATTATTAAGGGTCGACTGGTATCACTTTAATTGCAATGAAAGATGAGCGGAAGTATAATGTCGTGTCTGAACATGGCGCATACAGCAGTTCCATAAAAATGCAGAGAAATGTGTTTTTAAGGACATACTAAACTGTCCTTAGGTGTGATTGTGTGCATGAATGGTTGTTCGTCTCTGCGTGCCCTGCAATTGGCAGGCGACCAATTAAGGGTGTTCCCAGCCTACTGCCAGAAGCAGGCTGGGATTGGCACCAGCAAGCCCGCGACCCTTGTGAGGATAAGCGACTACAGATAATGGATGGATGTGGTTTTTATTTTTGTTGTCTTCATCATGATGGAAGTATCCCACAATACAAATACTGTATAATAATACATGATTTTCTACATTTGTTTGTATTTTCTCTTTGTCAGTTCCAACTGCTTAATATAATGAAAACCAGATACTATATATATATATATATATATATATATATATATATATATATATGTATACCTTTTCTGATATGTGGTCAGTGTGTAGCACATTTTTGCCTCATCAGAAAAGCCAAAAAGGCCCGAGATACCACACAAGGGTTAAAATGCACATCATGTCCCTTTTAACAGTCCCTGGGCGGACTGAGCCCCTAAAGGCTCTTAACAAAAAAAATGCTGGCATGTGTATGTGCTTGTATGAGTTCATGTGTCACTGTCACCTCTGCATCAATCTGAAGCTACAGAAGTTTCGGTTGTGAGAGTCTACACGTCGAGCCTGATCTCGCAGACAGCAGAAGCCCACCTGCCAGCTTGCCATGTCTACCCAGCGAGAGGCTGACACCATATTGTCAATGCCACAGATTCAATGGTGATCTTTTTTACAATCCCCCCCTTTACCCCACCCTCTGCGTCACTCCATCTGCCATCATCTGTATACTGTCTGCACATGCAACTGTGTGTTTTCGCTCTTTCCTGCCTGCCTGCCTGCCTTCATTCACTCAGTCCTGCTTGTCACATCTGACAGTGGCTTGTCAAATGTTCTTGGGGCTACGGGCTCATCCATCATTAAATGGCAACGGAGGATTGCAATCATCTCTATCAGCGTCTTCAGGTAGTGCAGGTGCCTTCTCAGACACGGGCATGTCAACTAGGAGGCCTCGGATGTGGGAGGCATCATTACTTGCGCATCTGTCAGATTTGAGTAAAATGTTGCACAGTGGTAGGAGGGTGGGGGGTGGGGAAGAAGGCTTGCATGAGCAAATTCAGAACGATAGAGTAAAGTTACAGAATTAATTTGAACTGTCGCCTACATCACAGATCAGGCGGTTCCTTACTGAAATGAACAGTTCTGGCTTAATACTGAGCGCATGTGCTTGAATGCGCAGTGGAACCTTTAACATCAAGCCCCGTTGAGGTCATACAGTTTGTTGTCCTCCAAAGATTGTCTGCAAAAATACACCTGTCAACAGAGATTCATCCATTATTAATTGTATGATTTTTTTTAAATTTCAAGAAAGAGAAAACAGAGAGTGTCTTCTTTTGGCTTTTTCCCTTGAGAGGTCGCCACAGCAAATCAATTGCCTCCATCTGAGCCTGTTTGCTGCATCCTGCTCTCTCACTCCAACTACTTTCATTCCCTCTTTCGCTACATCCATGCAAGAGAGAAAGTAAAGTTCTGAATTGAGAAACAATGTGATTCAATCAAGTGATACCAGAGTTTACACCTAGCATTAACTTTTGTGTTTTGTGTTGTTGTTAGTATTTGTGTGTGTGTGTGTGTGTGCGCGCGTGCGTGTGTGTGTGTGTGTGTGTGTGTGTGTGTGTGTGGAGGGGGGGTGCATAATTTCACAACAACAACAAAAAAACAGTGATGACAAAAGAGAAAACATATGATGGGGACTAGAAAACTTTTGGAAAAAATAACAAAAATTTACATTGAAGGAAAATGGTATACTCTGTCTAGACTGCTGGTCGGACTCAAGGCTAGCGGTGAGTCCTGGGGGCCAGCATGGCTTTTCTGGCCTAAACATACAGAAAGACAAATTTATTCATAAATATTTTTAAATATATTTATTCTCCCTGGTATGTTCTTTGTTTAACATTTCATATTGCCGTTTTGCAGTACTTCCAGTGCTATATATTTAAAAAGGTGAATAAAAATGGTCTATCCGATCAGACATCATATAGCTAGCGTTAAGTTGCTTGAAATCTGCTAGAACTTTCAAAATGAAAAGAGAAGGCCCTGCCCGGTGTAAGCGAATGGACATGGCTCATTCAGTTTACAGCGATCAGACCAATCATCTTGTGAGACTGCCACTTCAAGGGAAGCTAGTTAAACCTACATCATAAAATCAACACGCATGTGCCCTATGATTGAATAAGTTCTCCCAGGAGTCTGACAGTGGCATTTTGCCACAAAACGCCATGAATTTGAACTACGAGATTTGTTTGCTTCTGAAACTTTTTTTTTCAACCAATGATGGCAGAAGAAAGAGAAGAGGTTGATCGGATTGCAGATGTACTTGGCACACCATTTTCCTAACGGATATTCAAAGAAAATCTGGATATTGTGAGCATAGTTCAGCTGGTCTGTTCCAGCAGGGAATTGTCTTTATTTTTTCCGTCATTTTCATACAAGCAAGTATAACTGTTACCCGTGGCTAACAACTTCTGAGGGACATTGTAATTTATATTGCTGGTAATGCCTGTTGTTGCCTGTTGGTTTGGTGTTTTGAGCTTGACTTTTTTTACAATAGCACGACAACGAAGCACGAGTAGACAGACGTAGCTTGCAGCATTAGTCTCCATGTCTATAGAAAAAAATTGACCGTAAACGTACAAATTGCTCAACAGAGCAATTGAAGTCTTCTTGAGGAAAGAAAAAAAACATGGATTTTATTGAGGCACTATGTGGATCCACATTGGTGTGCAAACATTTTAATTGTGTTTTTGATATGATTTTCTCATGTTTATTAGTTAGTACATCAACCATAACAAAATTAAATGTCAGAAATACTAAAAGCAATTGATTTTAAGTGCTGTGGAAATTAAATATGGTTTGAGTAGCTTATATAAATATATACTGAGGTTATGATGAGGCATGTTAGGTAGAAATTAATGTGTCATCACTGAAGCCCAAGGTTGAAATGCATGGCCCTCTACTGCTAAAGTCAAACTAAAGCCACATTAATGTACTGTTTTCTTAGTTTCCTGTGGAAAGGAAAAATGGTACCAGTATCCCAGATCAGGCCTTGAGGTTTCTTCTACTATATTCATACTAAAATGCTGAGTGAGAACATTTCTGGAAAATGCAAAACGCTGTTGGGGCCACAACTGCAGCCAACACTTTAGTTTCTTCTGACCCATGGATCAGTTTTGAAATCAGCAACTGTAATATCTCTGATTAAGGGAGGATTTTACATTATTTATTGTACTGATAGCTTATCTGAGTTACCATGTGTATCACCAAATAAGAATAGTTTGATTAAACATGAGAAAGGACAACACCCTGTATCTCTTGTTGCAGCCTGTCTGTACAAAATAACACAATAAAAGAAATACAGTCACAAATGTTATTTATATCTGCAAAACAAAGCGTGATAGTAAAGCTTCCTTTGATTCGTGTTGCAAACATGATTCAAAGGAAGCTTTACACACTCGCTTGCTTACTTACTGCAAAACTAAACAAGGTAGGCTGTTTTCCAGCTTGATGACTATTTCTTTTGTGTATGGCTGTTTTCAAGTGTTCTTCTACATCTGATACTCCATTGGTTGCTAGTCCGAACAACACACGTGATTTTAGCTTTCGGGAATTCCCCAGATGGAAATAGAAATGACGTCATAAACCAAGGTGCATGGACTAGCTCCATTCTACTTAATTACAACACGAGATCTAAAGCCGCTGTGCTTAGTAACCCTAAAAATAGTAACATTTGGAGTTCTCTTTTTTAATTTTTTAAAATCTGTAAGAAATTAATTTTATGGCCATGCAATTATTAATTATCAAAAAATCTGTAAGATTTACGGGAAAGCCGTAAGACTTGACAGGTCTGTTCCCACCGTAGAGTTAGCATCAGTTTGCTCATTGGTGCAAAGGAAGTGGAGTGAATATGTTTCAAAATAAGAGATTTAATGAGTTTATTTTGCTGGATGAACAATACTTAGTAAAATAAGTGTAAGTGTAAATTAAGTGTGAAATATCTTATCACACGTTACGTATAGTATCCTATTAATCGCTTTTTGTCCTTATGCCAGTTTTTACCTTTTGATGTTTTCATCCTTGTTCCAAATAAACACAGATGTGATCTTGATTCAATCATAAATTAGATTTTTGATCAAATGGAATATGAATGTCATTGGAGATATTAGTAAGCTATTAAGAACCCCAGTGTTGAAAACAAGTCCGTGCCCTGCATAATATTTAAACACACAAACAAATCAACCAACACTCACATATTTGGATTCACACAAGATCTCACAGGGATATTCTAATACGCAAGGGAAGAAATTTCACAGAAACGTCGGCCTGACCTCATAAACTGTCGTGTGTTGCCTGCATGGTCACGACAGCTTTGAGAGGCAGATGCCCGACTCCCTTATGTGAATCACAAGGGCCTTGAGGCCAAATCAACAAGCAGGCAGGCGGACCTCAACTCTCAACAACACATTATAGTCCAACACACACACCTGCACACACACAATGATATCGTAATTAGTAATAAATACATATACTTTATAAATGATTGGTTTTTGATATGGAGGAGGCAAATAACCTGGAAAAGAAGACAGCACTAACTAATAAACAAATCCCTCCGTGATTCTCATCGTGCTATCTGATCAATTTATTTCTGTTCTTCAACAGCTCTAATCTTACTCCCACTCCCTCCTGTGTTGTGCCGAGAAACATTTTTGCACTTCAGAGATAAAAATCACAGTCTCCTCATCCACTCGTCTTCTTTTGTCTCCGTTTCACACAACATGGAGATAACACACCCACGTGTGACAAGTCCACCCACATTCATCAAACTTCACTCCGTGAGCCATAGAAAACAAAGGGATGGCTCTCTCATAGGAGAGTGGGCCAGAGAGCAGTCATTGCTCTGCAAGAGGTTAAACAACTTCAGAATGAGTATGATTTGGGGTAAAAAAAAATAAAATAGGTACCTAATATTATAGCAAGTTAGTTTCTATTACCCTCTCTATTTCTTTTTTCTATATAAAGTCATGTCTCATCTCCAGCATTGCAAGTGCTTTCCTCATAATGCGATGAGCCACTACTTGTTTTGTTTGCTGTTGTGTAGTTCAGTGAGTGGCCGATAAAAGTGCATTTAATGTACAAAATTGTTTGGTGGAGGCATATTCTTCAGAGACACTTATCAGGGGAAAAATAATGTAAAAGCATTTACTGTAAACTTTAGACTGCGATGAGTTTCTAAATGATTGACTCAGATTAAATTAAAAGTCTATGTGATTAATGTGCACTCAATATCTAAATATTTTCCAAATGCTGAAATTGAATTTGAACCATTTATTTCATTGTGTGTGTGTGTTTTAGATTTGGTTTAATAAGAAAAAGCTTTACGTTACAATGATTAAAAGTGGTGGAGAATCTATTGACATTTCAAGTATCCTTTAAAAGATATATTACTTTATACATATCGGGGAATTTAAAATTTGGTTTTGTTCCAGTGTCACACAGTACCATTTACCACTATTATTTAAGCCATATCGGCTTCATGTTAATCGGCCTTAGCCTTCAGTGAGCTGTGGGTCCCGTTAATTCCAAGTTTATTCCTAATGTCTGTATCTGGACGACAATGAGATATTAATTGTACAATGCAAAATGGTCGAACCCGAACCCTAACCCAACAGATGTAAAATGGTTTTAGACAATTACTAATTTTAAATGCTTACGTTTCTGAAGGTAAACAAACAAATGCATGCATATGATGAGTGTGGGAAAATAGAATGAAGTCAGAAAATTGGCTTATGTTTTCGATTGTGAAAATAGATTAGGGGATAATCAATTGGGCATGGATGGGTAAAAGCAGTACGCTTTCTCATGACCCTGGAAGATGGTTTCATGTACTCAAGAATGACCGTATGGCCTCACATAAGTATAAAAAGGGCTGTTTTTGAATAAATCTCAGGGCAAAGATTCAAGTGACGTACAGAATGAAACAAAAGCACTAAATGACCCCCTCCAGATGAGGTACATGCAACCGGGCAATACTGAAGAGAGCAAGGAAAAAGGTCAAGGTAAACGTGGACCAGAGATTTAAAATGTTCATCACAATCACAGCTTGCCATCAGCTATTAAGCGTCCAGCAGCAGACAGCCACACAAATCCTGCTCTGACTGCTTCTCACAAAACCTCCTTATCTCACCTGTCCACCTGTCCCGCTCACTCGTCCATCTTCTCCAGCGGCAACTATGATTGCATCTTTAGTGTTACTACCCAAGTGACAGCTCTGCTGCAAAAGCAACATAAAGCCGACCATTAAAAAAGTGTATTTATTATTTCTGAGACACAAGGAGACAGCAAAGAGGATTGCCTCTTGCTTTGGCCACGCAAGGATACAATGATGGAGATGATGGTGAAATCAGCAGTTCTGGCAAGAAATATTGGCGGAGAGAGGGCCATTGCAATGGGAGTTTCTTCACCTTTTTCTTCACCAATTTTACGCTTTATGTAAGAATTTACGTCATCAGAATTAGGGGGTGATCAAACAGAAAAAAGTTAGGAAAGTCCTGGGTATGAAATCAGGCCTATCCACTTAAGGATAAATAATATATTTTTTTCCCTTTTTAAACTTTTGATTACATGCAGCTTTGCATTTTTTTCCAATATTTTAGCAGTGGATATATATATATATATATATATATATATATATATATATATATATATATATATATATATATATATATATATATATATATATATATATATAATGTGTGTGTTCATTCATTTGATTTTATATTAAACTGGGAAAATATTCTTATCAAAAATACAACAATCAATTTGACTAGTTTAATATATATTTAAAAATGTAATAATTTCATAATCTGTCAAAATGTGTTTTGTGTGTACAACTGCTAGCTAATGAGGCAATGAAGCCAGCAAAGCTAAAGCAGCATTTTATTTTACAATGCTGTTTTTGACAAAATTATTGGCTAATTGGCAGCAACCTGATTTGAGGAAATTGATCCTGTTTGTTATAAGGAGGCATGCAATTTGCAATTTTTATTTTCTAAATTTCAGTATAGCTGAAAAGTAACAAATATACTTGTTGTCAAAAAGAGCACTCAATTTTTGGCTTAAATGATTTTGTTTGTTTTGTATCCACAAACATTTGCAAAGGGGGTCCTTGGAAAATTGCCTTTTGGGGTCCCGGATTCCACAAAGTTTGAGAACCCCTATTTTTAGAGCATTTTAGTCAACACGTTATCACATTACACACACATTATGTATATTATCATCTATTGATGTCTAATAAGTCATATTGTGTGTGTAAAAATGCGTACAATATTTTGGGGTGAAATCCAATGCTGATCAATGAACAAAAGAATACAACCGATATTAACAGTAAAATGGTGCTTTGAGTTCATGAAAACACAACTCACACATAGGGCAGATCTCTTTACCGAATTTAGTAAATTGCTCTTAATGTTAATGTCTGGTGTTATTGGTGGCCATGTGATTGTCTGTGAAAAGGCTGCCCCCTCCTCAGAACAATAGTTCACTGTGGTTGCAAAGCCCTTAAGCATGTTTCTCCTCTGCAACTACTGATGCTATTTGTGTTGTCTTGTTTGGTGCCAGCGGCGCAAAGGACTCTCAAGTCAACGGGTGTCGCCTTATTTCCACCGGGCCGCCACCCGTTCGGGAGGCCAGCACGCGTCATGCTCATTGACGGACAAAGTTCCACGTGTTTCTGCCGACAACCCTGTCTATTTGCGCCTCCCCTTTGCCGTGCTAAGATGCATGCCTACAGAATGAGGTCAAGCCTGCATAATGACCCAAACGAGTCAAGATTCTCCGGATTAGATTATTTCAAACAGTTTTCCCAGCTACCGTTTTGACAACAAATATCCCCGAGCCAGGCAGTGATGGTCATTCCCTGGCTGCTCCTGACACTGTAAAAACAATGTGTTGATTTGGATTTCACGTTAAACCGCTCGTCGCGTCCACACGGTTTATGCGGAAAGATATGTCATTCCGGGGGTTAGGCTAATTCCAGCCAGGCCATTTGAGTTGATGTCAGCGAGCGCAGGAGAAAACGGAGCTGACCTCTGATGTGCCATGCTGCTCGGCTGCGTTAGACTTGAATGCTCACTAAATTTGGTAAATCTGACTTATTTTTTCCCTCCGACGTCGACTTCCTCGTGGCGTGTCTCGGAGACGGGGTGCACCGTCCCATGACAGATGAGCCAGCCTCCTTTCCTCCCTCACTAGCAAAGCGGTGCTTTAGTGCTCTTTTGATGCAAAACGATGGGAGGCAATGAGAGCGTTTGGCTCAACAATAAAACACATTGCCTTCTCTGTCAGTCTCATCTTCAGGAAGCATCGGGTGTAAACGCTGTCCTAATCTGCCTTGTCTGTGGCCGCAATTATCAACCCCGCACTATAGCTGGGCCTCGGCTTCCCTCTTTTTATATTGTCTCTCCTTTGTTTTCTGTCTTTTTGTTCTCCTTTCTGTCTTTTGATTCTCGCGGATTGAAGAAGAACAGGCCCGATTGTCTCGCCTGAGGTGAGATTGCATAGGTTTACATATCAAAGTCTATAAATAGATAAGAGCTTTTGAAAGAGAAAGTGAGCCCGGCAAAGGAAGTGTTAGGTGTGTGTGTGTGCGTGTGTGTGTGTGTCAATGTGCGTCTGAGTGTTTATTCGCACGGTCCAATGCGAATGTAGGTGTACGCGCATGTTTGCTAAGACAGAGAGGCTTCCCCCACTTGCATACACAGCGAAAAGAGCCTCCACCAAAACAAAAGGGATTATGGTGTTTCAAGGGTGTTGTGTTTGCTATGTTTATTCGCATAGCTCATGGGGCTGTGCAGGACCCGCAATGAATGTCAATGTCAGGGAGTGAAAAGGCTGCAACGCAAGATAAATATGGTGAACAATAAACACAGATTAAGGCTGAATATGTCACGCTACATCATGGGCGCATCCTCGTGAGTCTCATGACATTAAGTAACCCTCGGAAGTGTTGACATGATCACGTTAAAAAACGTTGATGTGTATTTGCCTGCAGTGCGCTGCCAGAGACGAGACGTTATTTATATGGATAGTTTGGCCAATTCTGTTGTCACACCTGTTTAATCCAGCCCAGAAAGTAGAATGACCACACACGGCAAAGAAGGAGAGCAGAGATGAATGTCTGATGATGTCGAATAAACTAATTAGTATTCCGCAGCAGGTGCAACCTCGATTGCAGGTGTAGCAATACTGACCATTTATGTGTAGAAAGCACAATAACTACGTAATGATGCCTCAGCAAACTTTCCTTCTCTGCCTTTTGCCAGGAAAGAGTAAAAAAAAAAAGAAAGAAAAAAGTCCAAGCCTAATGTGGCGGTATTGCAACACGTTAGTTTAACAATTGTAGCCTTAACTTTAAGTTAACCGATTGCTTTTCCTTTCCCCTCTTTTTTTTTGTATTTCTACATCTAATTACACTTTCATTCATCAATGTTGATTAATAGGTCCTGTGGCATGCCTGCCTCATTTTACTCTCAATTAAGCTGGTTGATGCATGTTCTCATCAAGCAAGATGCATTGGCCTGGTTTACTTGAGGCGCTATTAGTGGACACTGTAATTAGTATCCCAGCACATAGAACTTCCCCCACCTCCTGAGCCCCTCTCCCAAAGCTGCCATCCTTGGCCTCTTTTAATGCCTTCCAAATAATGAAGATAACAGAATAGATGAGGGACGCGCAGTCCAGCCCACGTTAATCATCTTCTTCCACTTATTCTACTATTTTTCCCCTTCTCGCGTTTCATTTTTATCTGTGGAATTATGTCTTGCAGAAAGACCAAACTCCCAATGTCTTGACAGACTTCTTTTGTGGACCAACCACTCCAACTCCTCCTTGCTTATCCCTTATCAGTGGGAAGCTATATGTCTTTATCACATTTCACACTCAAAGGGGAGCAGGCAGCCAGATATATTTGCCAGTTACTAAATGTGGGGCTTTATCAAAAATATCAGTCTAAGTTGTGCACATTAGCCCTCACGCTCCTTGAGAAGACACTATAAAAGAGGACTGATTACACGCTTGTTGCTGTAGTAATACTGTTTGCAGCCCTCTCCTTTTTTTTCTTGCTCAGCCGGCGTTCCCAAAGCGCTCTTCTGCCTCTGATTCCCCACACTTCAAGAGCTCTCTCAAGGAAGGCTCTGGGGATGTCAGGAAAAAAGCCCAAGCGGATAGACGGACAAAAGATGGGCAAAAGAAGGAATAAAATGGAGGGATAGACAGCGGCGGTTATAAAGCCAAAAAGGACAACAGGGCTGTGCGTCGCTGCTGCCGCGTGACTGCTTTGTGCTTCAGACGCCGCAGCTGTGGCCGTGACTCGTCCCCACATCTGCGCAGACAGCTCCCATGGGCCTCTGCGCCGAGCTTGTAAGTGCTAATTGGGACTGTTAGGGTCAGCAATTAGCCGGCTGCTATTGAAGGCTCGTGACAGGCCGGCTTTCACAAGGCCGTCATTGTTTTAAGACAGAAAGGGAAGGAGCAGAACAGAGCACGGACAAGTCGGACGCTCAGACAAGTGGCAGACGAGCAGCAGGGGGAGGCACACCAACACATCACACGGCGAAGTGCTCTGAGGATAAGGTTGCGGTATGAGGCAATGCCTCTCTTGGGTCAGAACTTCATTGGCTGATGCAATAGTGTCCTACAATAAATAACACTTGTTTTCTTTTGCAAAATAAAGTTTAGAACCAAAAATTGCGTGTGGTGGGATAAAAGTGCTGCTCCACTGGCTGCTTTATGTGTGGCTGACTTGTGTCACAGCGGCTCCCTACAATTCATTGCGTGCTTACATCCCAAATAATGGAAGTCTTGGGATGGGACAAGGCTTTTTGCAACATAAACACTACAGCGGACTCTCTAAAGTGAAACACTGTTATTCAGACTTTATCAAGACATTTGGGAAAATCCAGCACTACACTTTTAACTTCATGGGAAAAGTCTGGGGAAGGCTTTTTTTTCTGGTCAAGGCTATGTCTTAGTGCACAAACGAAAATCAGTATTGGTTGGATGAGTCTACTGTGGAATGAGCCAAGAGATATGGCCTCATCCCCACCAAACAACTTTGGCATGAATGAACTATAACAGAGACTGGGATATATTCAATGACTTCCCTGACCTCTTGAATGCGCTTTTGGGAGAAATATTCCCTCGTGGGTTTTGAACAAAATTGTGGTCTATAAAGAAATCAATGAACAATTCAAAATCTTGTAAAATGTCTCCAAAAAGAGTAGTGAACAATGATACTTCTAGCTGAAAAGCGGGAAACTAAGTCACTCACCCAACATATGTTCCTCTGTTTACAATTGCTGAAGATCTTAGGCAGTATGTTAATATGCAATTCTTTGGGAGAAAGGTTACCTGTTCACTCACAAACACAAACAATCGGGATGGAATGCCATTTCCATGTGCTCAATTCACAACTGTGATCTGTCTTGTCCCAGCCAAATTGCTGTTTCCTTATAATCATACTTCATGCATTTTGTGTGACTTTACTGCACTGCTTTTAAAGGAAAGGAGTGGAGCCGCTTTCATGGGCTAGTAAGTAAGTTAGTTCTGTTTGCCAAAACAATGGTGCAATTGCCCCTTTCACCCTGTGCGCATATATGGAAATACCAAAGTATAATCCACCCACAAGCACATTTAGGGCTGCTTTGCATTAGATTTGACCAGGGCAAGATAAAAAGGCCCATAATGCCATTTCTTGACTTCCACAGCTTTTAATTGTCAAACACGCTCACTATGTACTGTAGTGTAGGTTTCTTGGGCAAATAGCACCTGAAGAAATATGTACTGTAACATTATGGTTATTAAACGGCATCAACGCTTCTGTAACACTGAAGAAGAGCATAAAATGACAGTACTGTATTGAGTGAAAATGTTAAGCCATCTCAACGCAGTGATTTGCTGTGATTTTCGGCTTGAATGGTTTAATTCTGCTTGCCATCATATCTTAAGAGTGCATCGCTGCTGTTCTAAAGCACTTATAGATCACATCACTCATAGCTAACATCGGAGTGAACCTTTTTAATTCACTCGTTCAGTCAAATGAGAAGCAATATGGAGTGCTCAATGCATAAAAGGTAGTAAAGCTATCAAATATCCCTCAAGAGGCTCTTAACTTGTGTCTGCTGCATGTGTTTTATGTTGTACTGTATTACTCATTTGTGTTAAAAAGCAAGGGGATTATGAAGGTTAGTTTAAAGTCGGCAGAGCAGCAGTTATTTTTCTCGTGCTTTAGTTTTATACATATAAAACAGTTTTTTTTTTTTTTTTTTTACAGACGTGTGTTCGTGCCTGTGTGCGCGCGTGTGTTCCATGAAAGAGTGAGAGCAGGATGACAGGCTGGCACAAGGGGCACGCAGTAAAGAGTCTGAACATGTTTGGATGTGGAGAGCGGTGTCAGTCCTGCAGCCAGTCAAGCAGAAACACACAAGGAGATTTAAATAGAGAACGATACCAACACATTTTAAATGTTTCTTTTAGTTAGGTGATGAGAATAAAATAAGGGAAGGATTTTTTTTTTAATTCATTCAAGTAATACATGGACAATGTTGTAATACATGGGTCAGAGGCGTGCTGGAGCCTATCCCAACTGTCTCTTGAGCAATAGGCGGTGTACACCCTGAACTAGTTGCCAGCCAACTGCACGGCAGACAAAGACAAATAAACATTCACACTCACAAACCTGGAGTACCTTGAGAAAACCAATGCAGATACAGGGAGAACATGCAAACGCCACACAGGAAGCAAACCCATGTGGTGAATTTCTTTAACGCTCGTAGTGTTTCTGGCCCTGCGAGTTGGTGATGAAAATGAAGACTCTTGGACTCAGGCATCTTGGTTGGAAAAATATTTTATTCTATAGTTTCATACTGCTGATGACTTCTTCTTCTCTTATCTGACTTAAGTTACACTAACAAAAACTACTACAATGAGACTGTAGCAACATAACAAGGAAATGATCAAATAATAAATGAAGGCTCAGTGGTCACGCCCCAAAATACACTAAACCCTCAACATAAAAGATTTTTTTAACATTTTTCTACATAGGTTTTGTCCAGGGCTGAACACATGCCCAAACTCTTTTTGGGACATGCTTTGGGTTTTATTAAAAATAGTTATATTGCAGAAAGACGTGCTGTGGATTTTTCCTGTATGCCAAACACACGAGTTGCCATGGGCACTCTTAGAAGACGCGTGATGCATCAAAGTTTTTTTGGGGGGGTGAGGTGTTCCTTGTTTGGGCATTGTCACTTTTTGCAGGGGGGGGATTTAGTCCCAATTAACCGCTAGAAACAAAATGAGGAAACACTAAATCACTCCTATATATATATGTGTGTGTGTGTGTGTGTGTGTGTGTGTGTATATATATATATATATATATATATATATATATATATATATATATATATATATATATATATATATATATATATATATATACAGTGGTACCTCGGTACTCGACCGCCTCTATACTCGACCAAATCGGTGCTCGACCAAAAAATTCAAGTAGATAATGCATCGGACCTCAAACAGATTTTCGGTGCTCGACTAGCCGAGCCGAGCCGAGCCGACCCGAACGCGCTCCTCGGCCCTTCTCGGCCAGCGGGTAAGCGCCAGTTCAACTCAGACCGCCAGCGGAGTAAGACGTTTGTTCGAGTATTTCTTCCCGGATTTAAACTTTTTCGTGTTGCTCTAGCCCTTAATAATGGGTCCAAAGAAAGACAGTGATAAGGGGAAGGCAAAGAGGAAAACAATGAGGACCACTATTGAACCGAAGAAGGAAATTATAGCAAAATATGAACGCGGTGTACCTCGCGTCGCAGTTAGCTAGCGTCATCATGGAAGGAGTAACTCCCTCCCGTCCTCTCCACATCCATTCCTGTATGCCATCAACCACTCTCCAAAACGTAAGTAAATTATACAAAATGGTTTATAATGCTTTATTTATCTTTATCTTTATCATGTACTGCTTGTGCACATTTACTTGTGCACACATACTTTCCATTATTTCTTATGGGAAAATTGCTTTCGGTGTTCGAACAAATCGGTGCTCGACCACCACCTCAGAACGGATTATGGTCGAGTACCGAGGTACCACTGTATATATATATATATATATATATATATATATATATATATATATATATAAGTGTCACTGTTAACAAATGAATGGGCCAACATTTTATATGCGTTTTGCTCAAAATTTCAATTTTCATTTCGTGAAAACGCATTGGATTATATATATACACACACACACAAACAATATGGATGTACTTTGGCTCATGTATGTAAATGTAGCATAGAAGCAAATGTTAATGTAAAAGGTGCTCATATTTCCCAGATTAATTTTTTTCTTTCTTTTTTATGGTTTCATTATGTTTATTTTTTACTATTGACAGAAAACAGCATGGGGTTTGAGAGAGATGCTCCAAATGTAGCCTCTCTCAGTCATGGCTAACGAGCAATTTTGCTTAGGCTTCATCGTTTACGTAGAGCAAGGGGGGAAATTAATCAAAGCCGAGAGTGTTTTTCTTTTTTTTTTTCGCACGGCTTCCTCTGAGAATAAACATCAATAAGCATTACCTAATACTCTACAACACAACCCCACAGGGTCCCATTTAATTTGCCTGGTAGAGAATGCCTAAAGTGCGACTGTTTTACACAAAATTACATACTCTGAAAGTTTGAGGGGGCAGTGAGTTTTCACACCCTTGAGAATGAAATTAAATTAGCTCAAATAAAATGGTAACAAGGAAAAAATGCCATGCAGTAAATGCTGCTATTCGTCCTCAAAAGTTAAGTTTGACATCTAAAATTGTTTTGACTTGCCTGTACTATTGTGAACTGGAAACCGAAGCAAAAATAAGGATGGGTTTTGGATGACACACCTAGCCATCAAGATCTGACATTACAGTATATACATTCTGAGTTTGTATGCATACAAACTAAATCACTACAAATCACGTGCATGTACGCGGTTTTAGTGGTGGTAATCATCATACATAACACATTTACTACAAGAAATCACCATCACTATGTATTGATTATAATATAATTCCATAGTTCCTGCTGTCTGAAGTGTTTTTTTTTGTTTTTTTTTAACCTGGATGCATCCAATAGTTTATTTTAAAGACTTTCAACCTTTATTGAAAAAATGTCTGTTTGCCATATAGTGATTCAGTTTGGGATAGATATTCACTCCCTTGTTGTTGACTTGCATTTAAAACAGTTTAATTTCATGTCAGACATGATCAGTTTAAGATGATCATATTTGATTTTCTTCTTCGAGATGAAAATATTAAAGGCACTTATTCAGACACTTATTGATTGATTGATCAAACATTTTTTCCACATACTTGAACATCCTGTTTGAAAATTTTCTGTCACAGCTGTCAAAACCCATTGAATGAGCTGTTATGGAGTTTTAATTACTGTCATTTTTTTTTTTTTTTTTTATGACAGCATTATTTCTTAAACAGCAGTTGATATGCTTGTTTTTTTTGTTTTTTTTTCCATCAAGAATAGAGACGGAAATGGTTATATGTAAAAGTAGCCTGTTCTCAGTACTGGTAAGTAAATAATAATAATGAAAATGCATTTTTAAATACTTTAAAAAAACTGTAAACATATTAATTGTATTCATTCTTTACTCAAAAATAAATGTATTGTAACTTCATTGAGTTTTTGGGAACAGATTACAATTCAGTCATGCCCCATCTGTTTTTAAGTCACCAATATATGCTAACTCAAGGCAATAAGAAAGAGTTTTTTTAAGCCCAATTGTTTGCAGTTTGTTTATATTAGATTTCAATTTTCAAGCGTTTGCTTGGCTCCTACAAGATACGAGATTGGCTCCCGGCACGATCATCGACCAATGAGGGCAGGAGTTGTAATCCACTCCTGCTCTCATTCCCCTTTGTGTTCTACCACTACGACTACTACTACTACTACGACTACTACTACTACAACAGCCAAGGAATGGATACGGAATGAGATAACTGTACAGTTAATATTTAAGCTTTATAATTAATATTAAGGTAAATGTGTGCACTGCAGTTATTTTTGTCTAAAAATTTTAAAGTATAAATACTTTTCAAAGTTAAAAAAAATTCTGGTACCCACATTGACATGCAGAGTTTACTTTTCGCAGGGGGTTTCTGATCCCCATTAACCATGAAATATGAGGGGACATTGTACATGAAGATTTTAAGACTTGTGAGTTTGGTAAACTTTTGTTCTTAAAAAGGCCCATTACAACAGAACACAAGGTTGGGTATTTGTAATGAGTAGCATTTCTTAACACAGTGAACATGAACAATTGAGCACTGCAAGGGCCTGTCCCTGCTGTGGGAATGCCCTTTCACAGCATGATAACAGAAAGGATAGAAAGCAGAGAATTTAGATCAAGCTTTGGAAGAATAGTAAAGGAATTCTAATTAAAAAATAACAGCTGACAAATATAATGAGGTTATGTTTACATCATGGATCAACTCTGATTTATTTATTGCTCTTAATGACATGTACCTGTATCTGATTGTTAATACAGCGTGAACAGCACAGATCCCCCCCCCAAAAAAAAAATCCGGCCCGGGCCTTTTTCACAGGTTTATAGATATGTTTTTACTGCAGCGTATATGCTCAAGTTGTGCTCTTTGGACATTTACGTCATCACATGCCATTGCTTGAGAGACTATTCACGTTTGTCCTTGCACCATTAAAAATTGTGAAAGGTGGCAGTGTTATTTTTATATGTGACTTTAATTTATTTAGATGAAACATGAATCATAGAGGGTATTTGAGGTACCAGTATTAATTCACCCACATCGACTGTGCCATGCGTCAATGATATGACGCTATCTTTAGTAGACCTGACAAGGAAGTGACATAATCAAGGGATGATCATCCCATTTCTTCAAAACATTTCTACCAACTCTCCGCCTCAATGGCCTCATGCCCTTGATGGAGGTACCTGTACAAGCAATCAAAGAGAGGAGCAAGGAAGAAGACCCTTAGAAGTTACAAATCGAGAAAATAGATGAAGCCTCGCATGCGGGGCCATATTTACGTCTGTAAGCACTGTATCATGTCACATTGTGTTTTATGCAGGTACATGTCATTAATTTGTACACATGTGCGTCACTTAACAAATACATTCCGCTATATCATGCCCTGCAGTGTGAATGTAGCTTTTTCTTCGGCAGCACAGTTGAAATCGACGCAGTTGGTAGCTGTGGGTCCACTCTAGTTAAATCAAACTGAAAAAGCTACAAATTGATGGCCAAGATCGCAATCCTCTTGTCTACAGCGTACGAATTTGAAAATGTTGTGGACGGACAGATGAATAAATAAATATATGTAAAAATATTTTACCCACAGTAGAACCTTTGAGGTTTATAGAAATTCAAACAAAACAACTTTTGACGAAAGGACCGGCCTGTCCAAATAGCGTTCGAAGTACAGAGGGATCCCGGTTTACGAGATTAATCGGTTCCACGGTTGGGATCGTAACAGGAATTCGCCGTATGCCGGGCAATGCAAACCTATGTTAGCTAATGCAAGTGTAAAACCCCAGTTAAAAACATCAAAATGCTATATACATATTAAAAATTGATTAAAAAATTGTATAGTAAGTGCTACTTATATATAATATACATTTATATAATTAAATAACATCATAAATAAAAAAATATATACGAAGGATTTATTTACTGTTGAATGACTTGACGAGCTTGTATTGGCCATATTCCCTAGTGAGGGTAGCATTGCCTGGCCTAGCCTAGCTTTCTTCATATTTCTTGATTATGATAGATAGATAGATAGATAGATAGATAGATAGATAGATAGATAGATAGATAGATAGATAGATAGATAGATAGATAGATAGATAGATAGATAGATAGATAGATAGATAGATAGATAGATAGATAGATAGATAGATAGATAGATAGATAGATAGATAGATAGATAGATAGATAGATAGATAGATAGATAGATACTTTATTCATCCCCGTAGGGAAATTCACATTTCCAGCAGTATCCTCAAGTCGAGATATAAAATATGAGAAATAAAATACACAAGGATACACATAAGTCCAGTACAGAAGTATACTTAAGGTGCTTGTTAACAGTGTAAACAGAATAGTGTGAATCGTTGGAGTCTAGTGCAAGTATAATTAAGGTGCTATTATCTCCAGCTTCGTTTCCATACTAATCATTCTCTTACTTCTCCCTTTAACATCACTAGCAATCTTGGGACCCATGGCTAACCAATTAAAGTTTGAAACATAAAATACACAATAAATAAGGTTTTGTAAGCACTCACACAAGAACAAATCTTGAACATGCCACCATTTTGACACCGTGACGCCAACCAATAGCAGACCAGCATCTTAGTGACTGTGACGCCAACTAATGGCAGACCAGAATCTTAGGGAGTCGTGACACTAACCAATAGCGGACCAGCAATGTAGTGATGTAAGCAGTGTAGTGACATACGAGTGCGGTGCGCACACACACTGACCGCCATGTTTTAGAAGAGAAGTTGCTGTTTTTGAAAAAACTGTCGCGGTCCACATTGTAATGTGAAAAAAACGTATGGTAGGGATGTCGTAAACCGGGGGTCTACTGTATATATAGCACAAAGTAGGCAGACTTTTATTTTATTTATCACTATCAAACTGTTCTGTCTTTAATTAGAAGTGTATAACATTGTTCTGTAGTTAGTAGGGTTTAAAGTGCATAATTCCTTTTTACATTTGTAAAACAATTAAGCCAGTTTGAATAATAAGTATAACATGCAGTTGTGGTTGATATAAGTAATGAACTGGGTATGGATCAATGAGTTTTTTTTTGTTTTCGATGACAATTTCTTTTGGGATATTAGCGAAACCAAAATCAACTGGTTGTGACCTAACTTCAACTATACAAAAACCTATGTGATGTTTTATTTTAATCTGGATGTTCTTTTGTGTACTGTGCTGGACTCACAGGTAGAAAATATCCAAGCTTTTGCAATGGTCTGCTCTGCACTTTCCCAGCTGGTATATAAGCGTATATATAATACCCATGTCAGAAATACAAGAAAAATATGACAAATAAACATTGGTTATAAAAGTGGAGTCAAGCGTTTCTCTTATGTTAAATATGTTTACAAAGTATGTCCTTCAGTCGGATCAAAGCAGCTGTGTCAGCATGCTTCCTGCCTGCAGAGGAGACTTTGATCATCACGCAGCTTGCAGTCTTCACAAGCTGCTCAGTCACTCACCCTGACCTTTGACCTCTACAAGACTGTGCACCCTACTTGTGTGCTTGTTTCTTGGACATGTTTTTTTCAAATACCGTTCACTGATTTAAACAAGTTTAACATTTATGTGCATGGTACATAGTATATGCTCAAGATTAAACATTTACAGTTTTGTTTGCATGATTCAACATGTAACTAACGTCACTCCTTACTATTTCTATCCCGCTCAGCTGATTGCTGATGTCATGCGAACAATTTTACCTCCCAGCCGTGCATGTTTGCTGGATGTTCCACTGCAGCATGAGCAAACTCAGCTACGTGCAATGAGAACACTCACATACACACACGCACAGAGCGCTCGTTCATTTATAGATGATATTCTAGCATTTGCCACAAATTCATATTCCACAAGTTATAATGATTGGATAAGAGTGGAGTTGTTCACACAACACACACACACAAACGTTTGTTTGTCTCTACTTGTGAGGACTTACCTTGGCATAATGCATTTCCTAGCCCCTAACCCTAACCTTCAGAAATCACCCGAACCATAAGCCAATTTATATATTTACACTAAAAGCAAGTTTTGACCCACAAAAAGAAGTCTGAGCAAGTGAGGACTGGCTTTAATGTCCTCACGTCTCCAAAATGTCCTCACTATATTGGTAGACATACGGGAACACGCACACACACACGCGCGCACACACACACACAAACTAACACTAAAAAGAGCACAAGTTCATTTATAGATGCTATTCTAGCATTCCTATCAAATTCATACTCCACTAGTTATAATTAATTAATTATAAAGACTTTTTACACACAAGAGACACACATTCTAAAACACACACACACACAGTAAGACACACAACCCCTCCCCGCGCACATAATCACAGCGAAGCCACACATCACAGTGACAGAGACACACCTCCTCACTACCTCTTGGTATCGATCTCCCTTCCAATCTAAATGACCCCGTTAACTATCCCCTTAGCCCTCCCCACCTCTCCTTTTTACCGCTTTGAGCCCTACTTAGCAGCCACACTAACCCCCACACGTACCCATCCACCCTGCCACCTCACTCCTCCTAGTTTAAAATGGCCCGGCGCGAAATAACTCACATCGGTACAAGAGGGATGAGGTCATTAGAACACGTGACGCCCTCTTGAAACAGCGAGCATGATTGAAAAATCAATTTTGATGTCTTTTTTTTCTCCTTCTCGCTCCTTTCCTCTCATCTTGTCTCTGTTTGCGTTTCTCTTGGTAATGCTTCCAATAACACATTTCCTGAATGGAAACTTATCAAAAGACCTCAAACTATTAGTGGCTTTCACTGTATTAGAAGAAGCTATTCTCACACGTATGTACTTTCTTTTTAGCAAACGCAAACGAAGAATAAATTCCATGATGGTCTGAAGGCAATACTCTTGAAGTTCAAACTAGGATGTCACACTCAAGCGATATCGTGTTGACATGTTATCGTATGTTTTAAATAAAACGTCTTTTCAGCAATGTTTTAGTCAGGCTCATTACTTGGAGCTTGCAGATAGGACTGCAGTCTTTTGGGAGAGCAGTGGGGGCTTTGACTGATTTTTGAGTGCATTTGATCTTTTTAGCGGATCGCTCCAGGTTAGCTCCCTGCACTCACCTCACATCTTCCATCCATTAAAGCAGAGTCATTTCCAAGCGTGTTCTTATTAAACGACTCCTGTGTTTTTTAGGTTGAATATTTTCTCTAGGTTGAATATTGAAACCCAAGGACGGGGCCTGCCTACGGCGAGGAGAGAGCGAGGGAAAAATTTTCCCTTTTACCAAGCGTCAACCTTGTTGGATTCCGTGTAACTTTCATTAGGGAGGGAGATTTAGTGCACTTGAAAAGACAGATGAAAGAGTTAGAGGCTAATTATCAGGAAATTGAAAAAAGATAGATGTACTGCAGTGACTACAATTAGTGAAGCACGGAATATCAAAGACTTATCAAGAGCAAGTGAAAAAGCTGCCTTGAAGAGCAAGCACAATTAAGGCATCTGCAGCCCGTGTGAAATAAGGGAGGGAGAAAATGAGGAATGAAAATATGCAGTCTTCAACAGAGGGACTTCTTCTACCAACAATTCATCCTTTGAGATGGCAATAAATTGATGAGCTACAACCCTTGTGGGCTCCCTTCCCTCCATCGTATGCTTCCTCAATCTACGTCTTCTTTCAGCTCTTCACATGTTATGTTCTATTTGCGCTCAGCCCAGTCATGCAAAAAAAGCACACAGCAGTGGATAAAAGGGATGAGGGTTTGAAGTCTGATCTCTCCTTTACAGCAGGGCTTCTCAAACTTTTTGGAGAGTCAGATAAAGAATGTTTTCCAAGGACCCCAACTGCAAATATTCGAAGGGGGGAAAAAACAAACAAACAAAACAAACACGAAATTTCAATTTCATTTCAGTTATTGAATTTAAAAACTTAATAAGTGCCTTTTTAGTCCACAAAAGATTCAATTTGACAAGTATTGTATTTTAATTACTTTTCAGGTATACTGAAGTTTAGAAAATAAAAATTCAAAAATGCACACCTCCTTTTAACAAATTGGGTCAGTTTAGTAATTTAGTCAAAAACAGCATCATCAAATAAAATGCCATTTTAGCTTTGCCGGCTTCATCACTTCGTTAGCAAACAATTCTAGACACAAAACAAATTTTGACAAGTGACACTTAAGGACATTAATTTGCAGGTATTTGAGTATTAAATTGATACTGAAGTATCTGCGAATGTCCAGACTCTTTAAAAAAATCATGAAAACATATGCCATGCATTGAATGAGTAAAACTGGTTGAATTGATGGTGTTATTAAAGAGTCAGGAATACTTTCACAATTGAATGTAAAATAACATGAAATTAACACACGCGCACACACACATATATCAGTGGCGGTCTTCGGTGCATTTCATACTTAGGCCTTCAGTTATTCAACTCGAATAAATACCCTTCAGAAGCACACATACTCATTATTGGGCTACACAGGCTATTTTCCGGAACATTTAAACATCAACCAACCCGCATCAGCAATTAAAACTTATCATTATACGTGATACTGCCAAAACCTAAAATAATCAATAAGAATTTTAGATATTTGTCCATAAAGTTTTAGGAAGTCCATCAAGAGCAGGCAAGCTTTAACAAGATCGTACGCTAAATGACAAATCACGGTTTAATATAAGAACATTAGTTTATTTCTTTACCACTAATTGAATATACTGTATTTTTCGGACTATAAGCAGTGACTTTTTCCTCATGTTTTGAGCCCTGCGGCTTATAGTCCAGTGTGCCTTATCTGTGTATGTTTTTTTTTTTTTGCTCGCCACCAGCAAGCAAATGTGTGTATCTTTTCGAGGTGTCAATTTACGGAACAACTATCAAATAGAACCGAAAAGATGTGAATCAATGGCTGTGCTCTAAAAGAGTTAAAACAATATATTATTTAAAAAAAATAATGTCTAAATTTAATTTAAGAGAATGTATAAAATTTGGCTGTATTTGTGTTCTTTTGTCTCTATCAGGCGTTTTTAAGTAATTGCACTTATTTTCTGTTCTATTGCCTCACTTTATCCATGTAACGCGTCACTACTATGCTGGTCTGCCTTTGGTCAGGGTCTCCTCATGGAGATGGTGGTCTGCTATTGGCCGGCCTCACTGGTTTCAAAATGGCGGAATGGTAAAGCTTTGTTCTATTGCAAGTGGTTACAAAACCGTATTTATAGTGCATTTTACTGCATAATTCAAACTTGAATGGGTTAGCCATGGGTCCCAATATCGCTAGTGATGTTAAAGAGAGAAGTAAGAAGACGATTTATATGGAAACGGTGCTGGAGATAACCCTTATTAAGTAATATGGGCATAACAAGCGCCAGTAAAAAGGTATTTTTTTTTCCTGATTTAATACATGTATGTTATTTATAAATGTAGCACTTACTACACTATTTTGGTACCAATTTTTAATATGTATGTACAATTTTTTATGTTTTAACCTGGGGTTCTAAACACATTAGCTATTTAACATAGGTTTGGATGGCCCGTTATACGGTGAAATCACCTTACGAGCCTAACCGCGGCACGGATTAATCTCGTAACACGGTATATGAATTATGTAGAATGTGTTATGTTCACTAAATAAACTATCAAACAAAGGGAGATAAAAAAAATGCTATTGAAATATTGATTTCTATTTTTAACTGCTATTTAACTAACAGATATCCATCCATCCATCCATTTTCTATAAATATGTTGTGACTAAACATGCAGGCATGTTCAGTCTGTTAAAGAGAGGATGATGCTGATGGCAGACAATTACGAAAAAATGAAATAACTAAAACACTTATGAATTTCATTCACCATCTTTTTGAATCAAGATCTGATGTTATTACCTGCGGCTTATTGTCCAGTGCGGCTTATCCATGACAAAAATCATTTTATTGCTCTTATTTTGCTGCTGCGACTTATATACCGGGGCGCCTTATACTCCGGAAAATACGATAAATGAAGAAAAAAATTGAAAACATGAAAAATAAAAAAATAAATCAAATGCTTGACTCACCAAAATGGTTGTCCCTCACTTATTCCATACAAAATCCATTCTCCTTTTTTTCCTCAGAAAGAATTCACTGACTTGCTTGTAGAATTTGTCTCTGCATTTCATTTAATAAATAATTTTCTCTTACCATGGACGTAAATGCTTAAAGTTGTGTGTGTCCAACTTCGGTTTTGCCCTTCTTCAGCCCTTGTGGGTTTAAAAAATGTGAGTAGATTTGATTTTTCTGCTAAATGTGGGTCTGGATTCGCTGTATGTTTCGCCTTTAGTGCAGATCAGCCAAAGCAAAACGGTTCGCTTGGTTGAGCTAGATGGCCACCTTACGACTAGATTGGCTATTGCAACTGTCTATTAACAATATGGACCCGTTCACATATGTGTTTGCACACTGCACATATGTCTTTGCATATGGCACAGAAGGCCTGCAACTCTCGATTGGAGAGCCCTCAAATAGGTCTGATTGCAGGCAGCTTTCATACAGCCTCGCGACACAAGTTAGCTGAATTCTAAATGGCTAAAACCTCTAACCTAAAACTACTACACTGGAAGGAGTGGAACCAAATGGATATGACACAAAAAAGATAGAATATGGAGAATAATTTTATATTTCATAATTTATATTTAGTATAAATACATTTAAAATGAAATTGAGTTTTACAGATATTCTAATTATAGTTATGATAATGATGTCAGGTTATGTTAGGCCAGGCATACAAATACATATATATCCATATCCATATATATATATATTTTTTTAAACTAACTATCCAAATTATTTGACGGACCCCACTTTGAGAACCACTACTTTACAGGATTGTCGGTGTCACAGCCTCAGAAATTTGCACCTGACACATTATCACCTATAGGCTATGTTACCAAGTATCAATCTCAAAGGTCTGCGTTTGAGTCATAGTGGTAAAATAAACCATCACGTTCATCCTATGTTATATTAGTTTCACACATAATAACTTTGCAGTTTATTTCTTTTGCTATATGTAATGAAAATCCATTTAACATGTATGAATTCATCACTTCCATTACAGCAACGTGTTTTTGAAATGTGGGTGGAAGCCAAATTATGTTGCGGAAACCAACGGAATAGAATACAAGAACTGGATAAGGTGAAAGCTCCAAACAGAAACTCCTGGCCCGACATTTGAACGTAGAATCATTTGGCCATCCTAACCAGTGCGTCATCAAACTGCTCACAAAGATACCCAAAGGTAAGAAAAGTCAAATCAGGAAATAAAAAGTTGTAATGTCATAAGGGAAGCGTCCCTGTGCAGCCTGGTTGCACTCCTGTTTATGTGAGAGTTGCTGCTGGGTGCTTGTTCCTTTCAGACACACTACATTGAACACATGTTAGAGGCCTCACCACTTCTACCATTTATTGGCTACCAATCAGACGCTTCTGACCATATTCTAGTATATTTAAAAAAAAAAAAAAATCTGAGGCTTCATTTTTTTTTTCGCACCACATTTGTCACCAAAGATCTTTAGGGATAGAGCAGTCTTTTGTCGAGAGGGCTGCCTTTTTGCCATTAGTAGAATGATATAAAACATGACAAAACAGTGTCTCTGTGAAGCCGGGTGTTAGACGGGGCTATTCTCTCCGGGACTGATATGTAGGGCAAAAGCAGAGCAAGAGGAGGAGGGAGAAAAAAAAATGAATGAGTCTCAGCTGAGAGCTAGGGGGCGCACTAGCACATACTCATCACGCTGGTAGCACGCGTTCCCTTAAAGACAGAACCGAGTCCCCCCGAGTGACATGCCGATACACTTGCCAAGAGCGCCAGTGCGCTTTTTGTAATATTTCATCATGAATAATATTTATGAGATCACAGTGGGTTTTTTTCATGACAAATTATTCCAAACATATCTATTGCCACATTGTGTGTGTGTGTGTGTGTGTTTTTCAGCTCAAGCACATTCTGTGTCCATTCACACTTGCACATAGTGGGATATGACAAACTGGGAGGAACTGGTGTATCTTTTGACTGCTTTGCTCAAGGCTGGCTCAAGGGGCTGGTGTTGTGGCCTAAAACAAATGCCAAGGAACAAACATGTCAGACAGGGGGAAGGGAAAAGATTCAGCGTTAGATTGGCATCTGCCTATTAGCAGTGGAATCTGCAATGGAGTGTATCACCACCACCACCGCACACACTCACGCATACACACTTATTGTTTAATTTTGCCTCGCAAGCTCCCACAACGGAGGTGCCAGGAAATTAATTACTCTCTTTGGGATAATTCTCTTGATTCTCTTGTTATTGAACACTTTGAATCATATCAAATGCAAAACTGTGTATGAAACATTGGCACTGCTTATAACCTGGAAGCAATCTGTACATTCTCACTGTTGAAGGATGAGCTCTTTGAAGAAAAAAAAGCATTATTACGTTTGCTATTGTTTTATATTTGAACAGTTGCAGCCTAAAATTCAGCAATCAGTAAATATCTTTAAGAACATTTGTCTAGTAGGGAGAGATGTTTTGAATTAAATTTATGTAAAGCAGCCGTGCATTCATGCACACAATTCTGTGGAGGTGCACATGTGCGTAAGTGAAAACCCAGAGCTGCTATTTGCTGTTTCCATATTCCTCCCTGCCACCTGATCTCCATCTGAATTGACAGCTGTAATTCCGACTTTTCATGCAACAGCGGAAAAGTGAAGCTAGCAGCCAATCGTGGCCCTTGTGTGTGTGTGTGTGTGTGTGTGTGTGTGTGTGTAGGTGAGTGTGTGTGTGTGTGTGGTCACACTATAGAACATTTACTTGCTAGGTAGTTTTATCTCACAGTCGCAATCTTGCAAATTAGAGCTTGTTATATTTAAATTGTTATAATTTCACCTTCAAGTGTGACTGTGTCAAAGAAAGATGACCTAGTCCTTTTTGTGATAAATTTATCCTTCCTCCATCAAACCTGTGTTTGTAACATGCAGCCGTTTTTTTTTTTGTGATAAATGTATCCTTCCTCCACCAAACCTGTGTTTGTAACATGCGCCCGTTTTTTTTTTCTGTTTGTTTTTTTTGCTCAATTTTTGCTGTTGAGGCTGATAGTCCGGAAAATATGGTGTGTGTGTGTGTGTGTGTGTATATATATATATATATATATATATATATATATATATATATATATATATATATATATATATATATATATATATATATATATAGCACTTTAATATCTGACATCTCTTGGTTTGACATCTTTTTGGCCTCGACCCCAATTTTCGTATTACATTTACAAATATTTATTTATTTATTTATTTGATTTTTTTCTCAGGTACAGAACGCTATGGGCATTTATGATCATGTGTATGCCAAAATGTTATTGATTTTAATGATTTAAAAGATTTTTGGAGCAAGCCAAGAAATTTTCATCTAACCCTAACCCTCAAATTAGGTCAGTGTAGCTGTTTTGTTTGTTTGTTTGTTTTTTTTACTGTGGAAATCTATGAAAGGCATCGCAATAACTAATATCCACCATAGTACCATATTGTGGCACTCCATTGGGATAACAACTGTGATGGAATGACCTACATACGTTACATATACATGAAATTGTTTGAATGGTCAGTGGAAAAAAGGAAAACACACACACATGAACAGCCATTTGAAAACACTTGGAATAAAATGCGTTAGAAAACCATTCTTCTTTTTACAAAACGTTCATGCACATGTAGAAGCTCAGTACTAAGGAAGGTGTACAATTTATCTCGAGCCAAAATAGGATTGTTCTTATTTGTGGGTTATCTGTGCTTCTTTATTAATTTTTCTACCATGCCTCCTCGTTCATTCCTGACCCCATGAAGTCATGTCAAGTCAAGTTTATTTATAAAGCACATTTAAAAAGAACCTCAAAGGGATGACCAAAGTCCAAGTCCTCTCTTTTTTTGATGATTGGCATTTTTTTTTTTATAAACATACCTAGGCGGGACACTGATGTGGGGTACTCACATGCCAAAATTTAAAGATGAAGTTCTTGCACATAAAGGGAAAAAAGGTTAAAGAATCCTCAGGCAAATGATAGAAAACTAAGTATATAACACTCTCTAAAATTATTTTATATCTTTCGTAGTATCAAGTCTGAGCTGCACAAGGCAACATTGTGCCACAGGGCATCCGGATTTCAAAAAATGTATGGAAGGGGATGAGGAGCAAAAGTAATACAAATAAACTATTACTTTATCCGGTTGGGAGACTACATTGTGGCTTTCCTCTCCTCATTTCTATTGCAGTGAATCACTTATCAGATATGTTGTTCAAACGCTCAACACAATCAGATGCTTGTCGACGCTGCAGATCAGGGACAAATAATGTTTCAAAGGTGCAATACATGATATTTGGTTGATTAGATAGAGGGGGAATGCTCAAATGTAGCCCGATTATATTTACATCTACCCCACTTTACTAACTGATTATAGTGCCTGGCACGGCTTCTCATCTCTCTAAAACACACATGCACACACACTCTTCCATTGTCATGGCTCCTCCACACCAGCCTAGTAATTAAACTCCCACTGATTTATTGAGTGACACCAGCAAATCCCTATTCGGCTTGTTTTTATGACAACCATCCCTCCTTGGAAAACAGTAGCTCCTCTCAGCACTTGCCTGTTCACATTTTATAGGTTTCTGTCGATGGGGCTCACGCAAATATTGCTAAGGAAAAGATACCATCCTTCAGGCATAGATACAAGTAATACTGTATTTAAAGAATTTAAACATTTCTCACTGTTCATATTAAAAAAAAATAAGGGCTTTTTTGCATGTTTCTACTCAAATTGGGGCCATGAAATTGTATGCTGTGGAATTTAAATGACGCATATTATGATAGCTTGTATGCGAATGCCACCAGCCTCCCAATGCCACCCACCGATGCATTGTGGCCATTATAATTATAGCCATCTCCTATGAGAGGAAGTTTTGTGTGTGTTAGGCTGACCACTCATAAGGCCTCTGCAGGATAATTAACCTAATATTAAATAACTGAAATGAGTGATTGACAATGGAGTTTCAATTTCCACTGCCTCAACAAGGAATGAAAAGTCTACAGGTTGTCAGGGTTAATTCACTTTTATTTCCTGCAGCGTAGCACATTCATTGCCAAACCACAAACAGAACTCATGGTTGTCAACGGGCACTCTCAGTTACTTTTCGTCAGTCAGTCTGCATTAGTGGGAGTGAAGGAAGATGAGGAATAGGGGGGATCTGATTCCTCAGTAGGGGCCATGGTTGATGCTTTGGTTGGTTTTGTTGACAGTTATGATTTTTGACAGCTGCCAATCAATTAGCCAGGAAGGCTCTCTAATGTGCAATCAATATCATCACATTCCTTGTCAACACAACGTACCTGAGAAGAAAGAATGACTTTGTAGGTTTGGAAAGATGATTTGCCTGTAGAAATTCACAACTTCAAAATATGTTGATCACCCATCCTGTGCTGCATGCTACACTGCCTTGTATTTGATTTTTTCATAAAAGTGTTATAAATATAACAGTAATTCTCAATGTTTCCATTGTAAGAGGAAATGAAGGACACCCAACTAACTAATCAATATAGAATTGCATTGAAGCACGTAACAAATGGAATGAAAGTGTCCCCAAAGCGTGGAACTCGAAACTTTGCAGTTGTTTGACTGGCAGAAAACTGTCAATTGTATTCTGTACGAGAAAGTATTATTTACTTCCGTATCACAGAATGAGAAACTGTTTTTGAAATGTGTCCTTTTTTTTTCAGCGTTTATGCCTGCAGTGTTTAACTGTGTGGCTCGATGTACAGTATGTATTTGTATTTACTGTATCAAGATAACATCGTTATCATTACTCCTACACATATGATGGTACATATATTAATAAGCAGATATGTAAGATACACAGTCTTTTACAGTTTTACTTATTATGTATTGAGTTATTTGTTGAACAATTTGGATAGAGTGGCTCTATGTTTCTGTCACGGTCCAGGAGCATAGTCCTGCCAGCTCTTAGTGTGCCTATCCAACAATCTCATGCAAAGATGCCCACACTTTTTCAGATTGTGATTTACTCATAAAATAACGAAATAAGTGATTTAATTTTAATTTTAATTCCTTCAGTCATTTGTTGACTCATTCATTTAAATTTTTGAGTCATGTTATGGGGTAAGGAAGACAAATCCACTTTGAACAGTTTTAAGGGGTGTTGCAACAGTGTTAAGATAATTACTAATTTCTCCAAAACAAAGTAAAACTGCAAACTAGTTTTACTTTCCTGATGAAAAGAGAAATGCATAAAGAAACTTTTTAAGTGAAAAATCGGTCCATCTGGCAGCAGAATGCCTCAATTTAGTAGATTAGTGTGTAATGAAAGGTCATTAGATCTCCCATGTTGAAACTATCCAAATTCACTTTATTGGTCCAAAAATGCTGACAATCATATAAACATGTTTCTTTGTTCATCTTTGTGACATATTGTGACAGGCAGAAAAATTTAATCATCTTCCGCATAATATCATAATTTTCAAGTGTCCTTGTGAAATTGTTGTTCAGTGGTAAACTGGGATGGGCAGCTCTTGGCACACTGGTTAGCACATCCGCCTCAGTTAAGTGACCCGAGTTTGGATCGGGCTGGCTCCGGCCTTCTTGTGTGGAGTTTGCACGTTCCCCCTGAGCTCGCGCGGGCCCCCTCCGGGCATTCCAGCTTACTCCCAAAACATGGCAGGTGTATTGGACATACAACGTTGTGATTAAGTGTGATGGGGTGCGTGGATGATTGTTCATCTCTGTGTCCCCTGTAAATTTGGCTGGCAACCAGTTCAGGGTGTCCCCCGCCTAATGTCCGAAGTCAGCTGGTATAGGCACCAACAAGGCTGCAACCCTTGTGAGGATAAGTGGATATAGATAATGGATTGTAAACAGTGATATCTCAAACACATGCCTTGGCTAAATATAGGTTGGACAATTCCAGTCATTGTTGGCATGTACCCGTTTTTACTGTCTCATTCAGACTGAACGAATTCAACCTGATTCATGACAAATACAATATTTCGTGTGACTGCATTGTTGTATCTATAAAATCATTCAAATAGTTTTTTGCTGGCCCCTCATGTTATACATGCTGTTAATTCACTCAGAAAAGAGGTCATGTTAAAGTCTGGGTAAAGTGAAAATAAATGTAAATTTGGCAAGCCACAGAAAAAGATTGTTAACCTCCTGAGCAAATTTGAATGTTAATAAAAAGTGTCAGGGGTATGCAAAATGAGGATTCCAAAATCAAGACACTCTCTCTGCTCCCAAATGCTGTGTGCGTCTCTGCTGAATGTGCTGAAACCACACCCAGCTAAATTGTCAATTGTCTGTCTACTGTTACTCTGTCTGGCATTTTTCTAATGCCTAAATGAAAATATATCTGTTAAAGCCGCTGGTGGCTCTAATTTATTCCACCAGGCCATCTAAGGACTTTTCCGTGCCAAAACAATGCACCAATGGGATAGCTTTATTGTCATTATACCTGCACAAGTACAAGGCAACGGTAATCGGTTAGACACTCTCGGACCATCCAAGAGACACACAAAAACGTGAACATGCTAAGGAGCAGCCAGATCTAGGCACATCTGCAGCACGTCACATCACATGGTCAGAAATTCATGGAGGACAGAGTTTTGAGTAGTGTCGGCCAGTGTGCCGTCTGTGTATATTTGCGAGTAAGACAGTCCTCCTGCTGATTCACCAAGCATACTGTCCTAGTTGGAAGATGTGGGACCATTGTCTATTTATCAGTTCAAAAGGACACTTGGTAAGAAGAGGGAGAGGATTGTAGTGTCTAGAAAGATTACATAAAGTGAAAAGAGTCCAGATAATAGTTATTTTGGGAGCAGGCCAACAAACAACAAGCAGTCCTCACGGTCACATCAAGACGTTTCCTCCACCTCCCTTTCCAGGGTTCTCTAAAGCGTCCGTGCCAGCGGACTAACCAGATGGAAGATGCATCTACTTGCTGCGTGACGCTTAAACATTGCCGCAATATCAATGGCTCGGTGATAGAGTGGTCGTCTCCCTGCTGAGAGGCTGTGGGTTTGATGTCCCAACCATCAAGACCAAGTCGAAGTGTCCTTGAGCAAGTCACTGTAGCCCAAGTTGCTCCTGATTTTATATCAGTAGGTAAACGACTAGTTAGTGTAAAGCGCTTTGAGTACCCAAGGTGGAAAAGCGCTATTAAGTGAAAGTCCAGTCCAAATAGATGCAAACAAAGGGCTCAACACCTTACATGGTGGGTGAACTGATGTCCACATGACTTACTGTATGCTTTTATTGGTAAGACGAAATGCCTTGCAACACTATACCCCAACAATTTATTGTGACATAGTTCTCAGTCTTTTCACATTTTCGTCAATCATCGCCAAATGTAGGTTACGTCAGAAGGTGGTCTTCAACTGCTCACTATTTCATCTTCCACGACGTTCAAGGCTGTGTGCCTCTAACACTGATTTTAAAGGCCCAGAGAAGCTGTGTTCACACCCACGACGGTGCAAACACCAGCTTCTAAATGCACGTCTACAAACAAAACAGAATAAGAAACTCTAGCCATGCTTACGCTTTGCTTTAGGACACGGAAATTGAGCCATAAAAAAGGGTTTAAGAATACTCAATGGCAATTCACTTAAAATAGATAGCAATTTACACATACCAACCAGAAGCCATAACCTCAGAAGATCTAGCAAAGGACAACAATGAAGCCCAGAGCCCCAAATAGTGACAATGATCGCAGGAAGGAGGCAACAGATAAGATTGGCATTTGCAATTTCAACAGTCACAAGCTGTGGAGCATTTTCCTGAAATTCCTGAGAAACAATGTTCCTTGGGACATTAGACAATGAAGGATGCTGGAAAAATTACTGTATACCAAAAGAATGCTCGTCTCTCCTTCTGATTAATCGTCAAACAGTAAGGCATATATAGAACTTAGTAGTGGTCGCAACGTGTTATTTTTTTCATCAAGTATAACGCTCCCCTGGTATTCCATGCCAAACCACCAAACTGCACTAAACACGGCTTTAAGGTGTGTCACTGGTGAAGGCAAGAGTGTGAGGTGGTGCTGAACGTGATTGGCAGCTTAACACATGGAGTGGCCCTGGTTCCCTTATGTCAACGGGAGCATTCTTAATGCTAACCTGAAGCTGCTACAGATGGAGAATTCAAACACAGAGAATTCTTTACAAGGCATTTTGGAAGACAGCATCAATATTTCATCAAATCTGGATTTAAATACGCAAACAAACAAACAAAAAAACAAAGTGTCAACTTGTTCCTCCCCGCAGTAGCTCGCACATACACACTCCTGCTTTCGTAATCCATTTGAACCCAAGCATGAGATTGAACAGACATGTGTTGTTTTCTCATTTTTAGTTTTATTCATCACTTTAACAAAGAGCTGCTTCTCACAAAAACGGCAACCACATTATCTAGTTATTTCATTCTTTTCTGCCATCAACATTTACTGCACAATGAAGGACACATACAGTGGACATACAGTCATGCAGCTAACTTCACAAACTGTAGAAATAGCATCACTAATGGTGACAGTGACGCACATATAGAATGAAATATAGAATAAAATCAGTGGGGTGTTTTTTTTTTTTATAACAGATATTACAGACATATTTTGCTTAGCAATTATGAGCGCTTGAGAATGATGATAGGTAAAAAGAACGTGTCTCTAGAAATGTAATCATTGTGTAGTGATATATGTTGCAAATTAAAAGTGATTTTTGTTTTTACAAACCTCCTGAAATCCACAACTAATTATATTGCATGGAGGCAATTTGAATATTATATCTGCTACCATGTATCATATCTGTGAAGATTATTTAATACACACAGTGTTAACTGTAAAAATATTTGTTTTATTACTTAAATATTTTCAAACATAATATTCAGTAAAATCAGTGTAAAATCCAAATAATATCCAAAACAATAACCATAATCATGTATCAAATCATTGGAACTAGCACACAGGTAGATCAGGAAATTATCATACTTAAAGGGTTTTTTTCAAACATGTCAGAATATTATAACTACCTTAAAAACCTAGATTTTTTTTTTGTCAGTGATATTAGTTTTTTTTGGGGGGGGGCTCTCATATTAGAACTCGTTAGATTGTCAGGCATATTAGCTTGTGTGCATATGTGAATTGTATGTAGTAAACAATTTTCCCGCATTCCATATTTTTTGATTATTGTTATTTGTACAAACCAGGACAAAACAACCATCTTAAAAGCGCAAAAAGTTAAATTTGCTTGTATACTTGTTTGTATTACCCAGTTGTCATTATTTTGCATTGTTGGGACCCGGGTCAGCATAGGAACTTCTCAAAAAGATTTTATTAAAATGGGAAGAGGGTCTGTGTGAATTGATAAAGAATGTCCAATTGACAAAAGCACCCTCCCACCCCCAAATAAACAAGGTCCAAATAACAAAAGAAACCATTAGAGAAGAATCAACAGAACTGGAAACATGGCATGATTGGGATAGTTGAAACAGATGGCAAAAGAGGCTGAATACAAAAGGAATGGACAAAGAAGGAGGGAAACCACGGAACTAAGTCCAAGCAAACCGATGAGACAATAAGGAGCGCTCAGACAAGAGAAGAGTGGCCGAGAGACCTAATTGGAAGACAAGAGCATCTGGGTTTAAAAAGCACAGGTGGAATAAAAAAGATTAAACAAGCAGAGCAAAAACACAACAAAATTATGGATAATGCACATTGTCCACTACTGCAATCACTTTTCGTTTTGTTTTGTTTGACTGGAAGCTGACACAATGATCAAGTCTGTTGTTAAATGGTGGCATTAGGAGAAACTGTTGCTCCAAAATCTGAAATTCATGGGAAGCGATGACTTGCATACCGTTCAGGGTTGAAAAAGTGACTTGACCAGGCATTCACTGTATGGCAGAAATGATTTTCAGTTAAATGTAAAATCACAGATCACGTTTGATTCAAAGGTACGTTTTGGTTAAAATCATGCCAACTCGTACAGAAGTGGCACACATCAACATGTGACGCTGAAAGATAGCAGCAGCTTGCCGTCTTTGCCGCGAGCAGCTATTAAATAAACATGTCAAGTTGTGTGCGTTTTAATGATGATCAGCCGAGCCTGTGATCCGCCAGCCAAAAAGGATCGACACGGTGAAACTCCCTAGACCTCTCTCGCCGCCTCGCTTTCTCCGCGTATGCCTGGCGTCGACACTTCCCTCACGGTGGCAGAGATGGCAAAAAGGAAAGAACAAGAGGCAGGGCCCTTTTGAATGTGGGGGAAAGGGGCTTGTTTTTATGATGATTTTTCATTTCAAATGAAAGAAAAACATCAGTCAAGCGTGTGCTTTTGTGAGAGCTTTAACACAGCTCAATCCCCGGTTGTGTGCGTGTTTAGTTCTGAGTGCTGTGTGTTTGACATGAGAGTGAATAACAGGCCGACTGGTAAATGCTCTGTTTGTGTGTTTACGACGTTGCACACCCTTAGGTGAAGCTTCTCTCTCTCTCTCACTCTCTCTCTGTCCTACCCAGCTCTAGTCTTTGAAGAGCTGGAGCTCCGCATCTGATTAAAGTTTGTTTGTTTTACGTTTAGCAAGCGAGCTGTGCCATTTCTCTTCACCATTTCCCACTCGGCCTGTGAACACCCGCACTATTGCACGCACCTCCGCACTAAATCTCACAAACACTTCCTCGTACGCTCACACACACCCTTATACACGCACGCGCGCACACATCCACATCAGATCAGAAGTAGTGTGGAGTGCTGAGGCTGCATATGTAAATGCTGAGGGATTGTCAAGTGTCTGGGTGTGCATACATCAGGGTAATCAAGCCAGCACTGATGGGGAGAGCTCGCTCCAGGAGCGGATCCGCAGTACTGGCAGTCACAGCCGTCACTGAACTGCTGCCAATAATAGGTTTGAGAGGTGCTAGAGGAGGGAGTAGAGAGCGCGTGTGGGTGTGTGTGTATGTGTGTTTACTTGCACACAAACATGCCCATCTGCAAGATGCCATCTATTTTTAATGGCATGTGTGCATGCATGTATGTTAATGTGACATCTCGATGATAGAAAAACTGATTGAAAGTGTGAAAGTGAACACAGTTGCAGGTGCTGAGTACGAACTAGCGTGGATTTATCTTTGTTGACGTCATGTTTAATGCACTAATATACTCTCGGTCACATTTACATTGTTCTATCACTCATATCAGAACACTCTCAAAGCAGTCAAGTTGCATAAAGCAGGGGTTCTCAAACTTTTTGTAGTCAGAGACCCTTTTAGAATGAACATTTTCCAAGGACCCCCCTCCAGTGCAAATGTTTGTGGAAAAAAAAAAATATTTAAACATAAGTGTTCTTTTTATTCACCAACAGATTCAATTTAACAACAAGTATATTTGTTACTTTTCAGCCATATTGAAGGAAACAAAATAACCAAACTGGGTAAATTTCCTGCAAAAAAGGTTGCCTATACTAAACTGGTTGAATTGGTTGCTTTATTGAGGAGTCATTAATACTTTCACAATTTAATATAAATTAAAATGAAATTAACACAAATGTATTTTTGAATGAATAACCCAATGTTTGGTCCTTTTTAGATGTAACTTCTTTAATTTAGTTTTGTCGTTAATACAGCTCTCACTCATTTATATTGGAAAACTGTAAAGAAAAGAAAATCCACCAAACATAACTCAAGTAAATCCCATATGCAGAAAATATATATCTTACTAAATGAACACAAATTACGTAGATCACATGGTAGATGGAATCAATAATTTAACTGATTTACAAATTGTTTTCAATAAAAACATACAAAACACACACACACTATATATATATATATATATATATATGTATATATATATATATATATATATGTATATATATATATATATATATATATATATATATATATATATATATATATGTATATATATATATCCGTGTCCTGCAGGGTGTCAGTGTGAAATATATATATATATATATATATATATATATATATATATATATATATATATATATATATATATATATATATATATATATATGTATATATATATATATATATATATATATATATATATGTATATATGTATATATATATATATATATATATATATATATATATATATATATATATATATATATATATTCACACTGACACCCTGCAGGACACGGACCCCCTGTTGACCCCACTTTGAGGACGACTAGCTTGAAGTTCACTTTCACTGTCCACTTTTACATTGCAAGAAGTCCCGACAAATACTTTCGCTTTCTTGAACAGGGCAGCATGGCTTGGTGGTAGAGTAGTCATCTCCCAGCTGAGAGGCTGTGGGTTCGTTCCCCCAACCATCAAGACCATGTTGGAGTGTCCTTGAGCAAGACCCTGAACCCCCAATTGCTCTTGATGCTGCGTCATAAGTAGGTAAATGACAAGTTAGTGTAAAGCGCTTTGAGTACCCAAGGTAGAAAAGCGCTAAATAATTGAAAGTCCATTTACTATTTGAACTGACAAGTACTGTATTTCTTATAATTTGCTCAAACCATTGATCTTCATGAGAGGACAAATAATGACATCCCTTTGTATTATTTGCTTTAATCAATGAGCATTTTTGTCTAGTAAAGTCTTATCTGTGTACCCTGTCATTACACACTGTGGCCTGTCACCACAGTAATATCTTTTAACATCAAGATTGTGTAAACTTACCTGTTAGCGTTTGACAAATACAGTACTTAGATGGCTGAAAAAGATCTAAAATATTGCAGTACCTGTGAGGTTGCATTACATTTGATTATCTTGAGGGACACAAATGAGACTTATTACTATATCCCAATTTCTGTAATGCTTGTCATGAACTGCCAGCATAAAAGTCGCAACTCTCATAACGACACTATCTATCTGCAATGTTACTCTAGTGGCCTGATTGACAACCCGCCCTCCATTAAAAAACAAACAAACAAAAAAACAATATCCTAGTTGGGCCTGTTCTTTGGAAATAAGATTTATGAGGTCAAAAAATCTGAAGTACAGCCTCCAAATCATGCATCCTGGTCATAACTACAATAGACGATGAACACACAAACTAGTGAAAACGTAGCTAATCAGCGGATATTTTACATTTATCGCGGAATGTATATACTAAAGCATAATATTTTACCCAATTCCTTAAATTATCCGTTTATTATTAGAAGGATGCTTGCTAATCTTCATTAGAAACATTGGTTTATTTCATCAATGGACGGTTGCTCCTGTCCAAAGTGTTATTTAGCGAGTGCAACAATGACCTGAAATCATGTAGCATATCAGTAGCAATGTATCGATCCACCCACCCACATAATATCTTTCACACGATAATAGATTTTGCTACTCCTCTTAAAAACACATCCAAAAGCGAACATGGCTCGGGGTTTACGCACGTAACATCACCATCGTACTCACCATGACGTGCATAGTCTTTGCTCACTCCTTATGGAAGATAGATATTCATTACGATCAACATTAATAACGGGGGAGTTTTTGATTTAATGATTGTTTGTGTTTAACCTAAACCTTATTATTCCATCTAGGTAGACTGAGGATTGGCCTGTGGAAGGAACAGTTTTTTGAAGCACCATTTTTTTAAACTTAGTAGTATCTTATTGTGGTCTGTCAAACCCTGCCCTGCCTTTGTATCATGCACTGGTCTATTCCCATGCCGAGTGAGAGCAATGGCATGTCTGTTCAACTAAACAGATCCCCCAGCAGGCCTTGCTCCTCCCTGTGGAGAGCCCGGGATTGTAAGGAATGTTAACATTGTATTAGAGTACGCCGCCACGTACACAATGTCCTCTATGAACAACACAGCTTTATCTGCCTCTCCTGGGATCTGGGCGATGCCTTTTTCATGCACTGCCTCTCTATTTCTATGATAGTCTCACTGTCCTTTGCTCTCACCTCCTCCTTGTTTCTCTGTACACATGCGTGATAGACAGAATACCAGGATTACAGTATGAGCTGACACGGTGACACGGTGTTAATCGTCAGAGTCATGTTTGTTTCCGCCCAGAAACTGTCACCCTCTAATAACGAGCACCCAAAACCCAACACAATTGGCACTGGAATGGCAGGAGAAGTACAAAAGGCACAAAACCCAGCAATCTTGTCAACATACAGAAATGGAAGGCCTGGAAGGAAGCTTTGCACAACCGCTTTTCTCTTGTCATATAAAACACTGAGTGTCAGCAAAGGCCTACAATTAATATAGCAATTTCTGTAATGACACACATTAATACACATCCACCCCAACCCCGCCTTGTTTTTAACTCATCATAGCATCAGCAACACAATTGAATCTCAGTTCAACTCAGTGTAATTGTCTTAAACAAAAATAACAAAATAGAATAAAATTGATCAATGAATACTTACATGCATTCTACACATAAATACCACACTCTTTTTTATTTTTTTTTTGGATCATAGGGAAGACGCGCTTTTGCACATGACTATGTAGGAGTATGTAGTGTGACTTATCCGTGGCAAAAGATGTTTTTGGTCAATTCTTGCTGCTGCTGCGGCTTATATTCAGGTGCGGCTTACAGTCCGGAAAATGCAGTGTGTGTGTGTGTGTGTGTGTGTGTGTATATATATATATATATATATATATATATATATATATATATATATATATATATATATATATATATATATATATACACACATATTATATATATATATATATATATATATATATATATATATATATATATATATATATATATATATATATATATACACACACGTCTCTATATCGCGGTTCAAGTGTTGCGGCCTCACTATCTCGCCAGTTTTTCTAAAATTCACTGTCATTTATAGATAATAATGTAGATAAATTTGCACATACACGAGACTTGAAATAATTGGTTTTGCATCGCTGTTTATGACATAGGTTTTGGACTTTGCACCTTATTTTGACATGTGAAAACACTTTACCGGAATCAATAGCCTGCCAGCGGTCCCAAATTTTTGAACAAGCTATGACAAGCATATGGCCGTCAAACGACTATCCCGCCAGAGCTGGATCTTGCGCTCACTGTCTCGTCTGCCTGCCCAGCCTTCTCGCTTGCGCCAGGCTGTACAAGATATGTTAAATTGCTTCAAATTCAGTAAAAAAAAAAAAAAAAAAGGATGCTTTTCACATGCGTCCTGTGATGGGTCTTATATCCCCGATTATGAAGTGAAGCATTACTTGTATCATACCTGCATTACTGTTTTTTGAAAGAAAAAAAAACTTTTCCTGTCATAGGGCTAAAGAATTTATATGCACGTCAGCAAAAGTTAAGGCTTGCTCTATTGCTTGCATATCAGCACTCTTCAACTGCTCTTTTTAACGGACAGGTACAAAGGTCAGATAATTATCATTTTGTCCTCCCATACCAGCCATAAAGCGCGACTGACTTGCTGTCAATCTAAAAAATAGTTCTGGCCTTTTTTTTTCTCCCTCTTATTTTTGTTTTGTTTGAAATGGCTACGCCTTCTCCGGATCCCGATATTTACAAGGAGCATTCCTTTTGGAACAACGTGTCATTTTGGAACTAAAATTTACTGTAAACATTCCACCGAAACTTTGCAACGTGGCCAGAACTAGATGGTGGCTAGTCTGGTCAGAAATCCTGTCACTCAGGATAAACCCACAGCAAGGGGAAACTTGATATCTAATATCTCTTTTCTGCCATTTTTAAATGCATGTAGTTTACATAAACCCTTCGATAAATGCAAGTCGCTTATATTAACTGCATATTTACATTTAGTTGTATAGAATAAAAATAGATTATATTTAATCAAACTCTGACTGTCCATGTCCTTGGTGTTTCTAGATTCTAGAACATAGGTCTCAAAGTCCAGTCCTTGAGGGCTGCACTCCTGCAAGTTTTTGATGCTCCTGTCAAATGATTAGCTCATCAGCAAGCTCAGTGGGAGCTTGGAAATGATTCTAATCATTTGAATCAGGTGTGTTTAAGAAAGCAGCATCGAAAACATGCAGGTTTGCAGCCCTCGAGGACTGGAGTTTGAGGCCGATGTTCTAGAGCAACCCCCTTGATGTCTTGACTTTCCTTTCCTAGCAGTCAAAATGCTAAAATTGTAATCAGTGTGTATGGAAATAAGGGATAAGTAGACAATGCAGATTGGTGCTAAAGTAATTCATCCAAGCTAGTGTGCCCCTGTGATGCTGCCTCTGAATTAGCCAAAGTTCTTCATTTCAAATGCCATTCACCAACGTGTTATATACATGGACATAGCGACCAATAAAAGTTACTGACACATGACACATCATATAAGACAAAGTCACTGACAAACAATAGCTAACAATAGCTGGGTGAAACATTGAGCACGCCTGATAACAAAGCTCTATTGAACCTTCAAAATTTAATCAAAATTGTATTTATTTTGCATGGCCAAATGCATTCGAGAAATAATACTACTAATAAAACTTTCTAGTCATCACTCTGCCACACCTTATGGAAACTCATTTTTTAATTGACTGAAAAATCTTTAATCAAATTTCACGATGATTTGACAAAACAAACACGGGTAGCAACATTAAAAGGGATCAATCTTTGGTAGATGAGGGCTTTAGGAGTAAGCCTTACAGCAAAGTTGTTTTGGGGTCGAGGCCAAAGAACCATGTTCACCTAATTCCATTCACACAGTATGATTTGGATTAGTTTTGTGTCTAAGACACAAAATCTACCGGTTCTTACTCTTCTCAGGGATGACCATTTACGACTTGCTGTCAACTGAAAACAACATCCTGGTTTCTCAGGGCTCATCTTACAGCCATATGTGTACCAAACATTAAGATTATTTAAAACTACAAATGCAATGATTCAGGGGCTTTGATGTCCGCAGTTCATTTTTCTGATGACTGAAATGCATATTTGACATGTTGTTCACCCTGCGCCTTACGCATTATAACTTTTCTGAGCAAGTGTAAGATTGACTTTCTGCCACCAAATTGTCACTTAGCTAAGAAACAGCTTCTGCTGTGCCAGGCTGCTCTGCTTTGCGGGGATGAGTCTGCCAAATTGTCAAACATGCACAGCAAGCATCGCACTGATCTGAAAATCAGAATCTGCCAATTTTAACGTCATGCTGCACAAACACTCTTGGAGTTAGGGGCCCAGGGTTTGGGCATTACTGGCGTACTGGACTGTAAGTCACTAATTTCTTTGTACATTACAAAACTCATATTCAAATAAACTTTTACAAGTTACATTGCTTTTGCTCTGTTGTGGTTGTTTTTTCCAATCAAACGTCTACCCATTTTCTATACTTCTAGTTTCATAGGTAAGCGGAATCATATCCCAACTGACTTTAGATGAAGGGAAAATTGCAGCTGTATTAAAAAAAATACTCAACAAACTAATTGAAAACCACAACAGCTGTTCTCAAAGAATATAAAAAGAAAGTGACAGTGAATGTGTGATTAAAAAAAAAAAACACGCAAATACTAATAGTTGTGCATGCTTGTATTTGTGCTTGCGAAGCTGCATTGCAAAGCCGCCATAGGGAAAGCATGTGTAGAGAGGCAGCTGCAGAAAGGGCCTCCCAAACGCGCTCTGACGCAAAGTGACAGCTCTGTATATCTCTCACTGGCACTGACAGCTGACAGATGGGTAGCACTCACACCGCAGGAAAAAAAGATGGAGGGAATGGGGGAGGGGTAAGGAGGTGAGGCTTAGATGGAGAGAAAGAAAAGAGACAGAGAAAGCCCCCAGGATGATTCGCCGGTATTGCTCAGTGTGTTCAGAGGGCCGGTGTTTGATTGAGTGCTACAGAGAATAATAAACCCTCTGCAACTTAGTGCTATGCCTTCTCTGCTTTCTTATCTCTCTCTTTCTCCATCCCATTCGCTCTACCCCCTCTACTCAACCTCTTATGGGCTGTCCTTTGGTTCTTTGCGTTTGCTCCTTTATGCAAGCTCCAATATTCCCAAAGGCTCATCTTGAACACCTTGTGGTCTATCTTTGTTTTCCCTTGTTTTTGCTCTCACACCCCCTCTTTCGCCTATCTGCTATCTGCCTCTTTTGGCCATCCCGCTGTATTTGTCTCTCTCTATCTGAGCTGTGGGAGACAAGGGTAAAGGGTCCCTGTCAGACAAACCAACAGTACTCACTCACTGTTATTCCCTTATGTATCTGACAGTGTATCTAGATCTTACAGCTTTCTCGCTTTGTGCTATTACCGATACGCAGGCCAAACATTCCGGGTGACACTCAACGGCAAGTGATCACATGATGTACAAATATCAGCGCTGCAGATCTCATGACAAACACAATAGGCCAAAAGACATCAAAATTACCCAGCCAAAGACTTATTTTACTCAATAATGCTAAACTACCATTCCAATACCAATGTAAAGTATCGGTTATACATTTTTTAAAAAACCCACTTATTCATTTTAAAAATAATTTCCTTTAAATCTTTATCATCCTTCAATTTACTGTCCATCATAGCGGCTTATAAATATCTACATAATATATACTGTGGGTGGCATAACGGCAGACAGGTTAGCAAGTCAACCTCTAATGTGGAGGTTGTGGTAGCCTCTGTATTTGGCCTACCTGTGCTGAGTTTGCATATCCTCCCCATGACGGTGTGGGTTTTCTCTCTCTCTCTCTCTCTCTCTCTCTCTCTCTCTTTCTCTCTCTCTCTCTCTCTCTCTCTCTCTCTCTCTCTCTCTCGATATATATATAGATATATATATAGTATATAGTCTTAGGTGTGATCATGAGTGTGAGTGGTTGTGTATCTTTGTGTGCCCTCTTATTGGCTGGCAACCAATTCAACGTGTACGAAGAGAGATGGCAACCATTTGAAGGTGTACGAAGAGAGATGGAACAGGCTCCAGCATGCCCGTGACTCTCGTGGGGAATATGCGCTTAAGAAAGTGCATGGATGGAAGGATAATATACTGTTTGTTAATATGAGGTCATTATTTTACATAAGTTCGTAAATTGATTGAGTCGTTCAAACTCTTTCAAATGACTCACTGGCTTGCTCGTGAATATAACGAACTTGAAATGATATACATGCAAACATTTTACTATCTTGAACTTAACTGAGGTCACTCATTTCAGTTAGAGTTTGATGTCTTTGCATTAATAGATCTGGTTCTCAAGTTCTATCTGCAGTATAATTAGAGCTGTATTTTATGCCAAAATAAAATGAAAATGTAACCTTGACAGAAATAAAACTGATCACTTGATTTACTGCAAAATGCAACACAATTAAGATAATTAGATATTTACAACTCTGAGAATCTCAGTCAAGATGAAGCAGCTTACTTGAAAGATCTTAATTACAACAAAAACGGTAATGGAAGTTATTGTTTTTATATTACTATTTTGTATTTATATCAGCATTCTTACGATTAGCTCAAAAATAGGCACAAATATTGCATTACTACTACTTCTAACACTGCTAAAAATGGTGGCATAAGGAGAAATGGTTCCAAAATACAACTTTAAGGCCAATGTCATTTCTCCATGGTAGGTAGGTCAGTACACACTAACATCAGGGATGTCAGGTGTCACCCTGTCCAACACATTGTTACATCATGATTTTATTTTTTTATGTTTTATGTTATGTTTTTTTTTCTTTTTTTTTTTTTAATGTATGGCCACCATTGGTTTTGGAATTAACACATCCTGTAGGTAATGAGTTAGCGTAATACATTACATTTATGTGTTGACAATGTACTGCAGCGAGTCATTATATTACTGTAATATTTTTAGAGTTTCTGATTCTTGTAGTGCCTTGCAATTTGGGGATTATAAAACAGTAATAATTAACAGATATGAATGAATAAGAAAGACATCATGTACAACAATGTTGTCTGAAAAATATTCACTGCATGCAGAATCTCAAATCTATTTCTAGAAGTCATGCATCAATGACAAGTGTAGAATGGGGATAGGGCAAGTTATTGTATGCAACATTAACATGCCAAAAGGTTTCTCCTTGCTGCACTTTTTTTAAGGGAGGGGGTGTGTGCAATTAAATACCCAGCAGAATTACGGCCAAAACACGCAGACAAACGTGGTGAGAAGGCCAGCCAACGCTTCAAAATACACCTTACCAAATAATGTATGGAAACGAACACCTTTGAAGCATACTGTGGCTGAGAAAGTACAAAACAAACTCCTAAACCTCTCTGTTTATTGATTCAGAGGTCCTCAACTACATGAAGGTTCCAGCCCTAAAAGGGGTAAAAGTGCATCAGGAGAGAAGACTATAGCCGGAATTCAGTGTACTTGTCATTCTATGTGTGAGCATGTGGATGAAAGATTAGTACTGTACATGTATGATAAAACATTATGCGTAGCAAGACATTCTGCAAAAATATTTTGTCTTCAAAATATTTGGAACAACAAATGCAGTGTCATCTGTCAGCAGTAGCACCCCAGCAGGTAGGGCCCAGCGGCCGTCCTTCTACTTGAGACAAAACAATAACAAAACATTGTCTCTTTGCAAGCAGTGCACTCATTCTCACAGTAAAGCATTGCTTCATTGCAGTTATAGTTTTAAACAAATGTATAATCACTACATTTACAATTATTCCAACACCCGGATTCCTTCCACACTCCAATAAAATACATGGCAGGTGTATTGGGCATACTAAGTTGTCCTTAGTTGTGATTGAGTGCGTGAATACTGTATTTGTTCATCTCTGTGTGCCCTTGCGATTGGTTGGGAACCAGTTGAGGGTGTGCCCACCTACTGCCCGAAGTCAACTGGGATAATCACCAGCAAACCAGCGACCATTATGAGGATAAGCGGCTATAGAAAAAGGATGGATGGACTGGAAGTCATGACACAACTGTTGGATATTGGGCTCAGCTCCTATCTCTTAATGGTAATGTTTCTAGCTACTCGCTACTCAAAACATTGAACACAACCAGGAAAGTGATTGATTTTATGCTACCATATTTAGGATTGCCTAAATTATCTTAAAGGTGCATCATAGAGCTACAACGGGCTTGTTCAATTGCACATTTAAATTTAAATGACCCTAAAACATCGTTTACTAAAAAAATCTAAATTGGTTATTCTTTGATAAGCGGACCCCTCCGTGTCACCGTGTCACCTTAACGCGGTGGAGGGGTTTGCGTGGTCTAGTAATCCAGTAGCTAAGTTTTCGGGGGCTTTATGCCCGTGGTAGGGTCACCCATGACAAACAGGTCCTGGGTTAGGTTCCAAACTAAACACGGCTCATATACCCCTCTAAGATGAATGCATTAAATGGATCTGGGTTTTCCCTTGCCCGGACGCGGGTAACCGGTGCCCCCCTCTGGAGCCGGGCCTGGAGGTGGGGCTCGTTGGCATGCGCCTGGTGGCCGGTCCTGCAATCATGGAGCCCGGGCAGGACCGGCCCGAAAGGATGACGTGGGTCCCCCTTCCCATGGGCTCACCACCTGGGAGAGGGGCCATAGGGGTCGGGTGCTAAGTGAGCTGGGCAGTGGCCAAAGGCGGGGACTTTGGCGCACCGACCTACAGAAGCGAGCTCTTGGGATTGTCACCTCTCTGGCAGGGAAGAATCCTGAGCTGGTGTGCCAGGCCGAGATGTTGGGACTAGATATCTCTTCCACTCTGGAGTTGCCAGTGGTGAGGCGTGCAGAGAGGGGCGGGGATGTCAACTGATCACTACCTGGTGGTGTGTTGGCTCCGATGGTGGGGGAGGATGCCTGCCAGACCCCAACGTTTTGTGAGGGTCTGCTGGGAACATCTGGCAGAGTCCCCTGTCAGAAGGAGTTTATACTTCCACCTCTGGCAGAATTTCTCCTGCGTCCCAGGGGAGGCGGGGGACAGTGAGTCCGAGTGAACCATGTTCCGCGCCTCCATTGTCGAGGCAGCTGATCGGAGTTGTGGCCATAAGGTGGTCGGTGCCTGTTGTGGCAGCAATCCCCGAACCCGCGGGTGAGGGATGCCGTCAAGCTGAAAAAGGAGTTCTAACGAGCCTTTTTGGCCTGTGGGACACCAGAAGAAGCTGACAGGTGAAGCGGAGTGCGGCTTCGCCAGTCGTCAAGGCAAAAACTCAAGTGTGGGAGGAATTTGATGAGGCCATGGATAATAAAATCTGGGTGGGTTTGAGGAAATTCTGTCCGTCATTCGGCATCTCAGGAGGAGGAAGCAGTGCACCATTAACACTGTGTACAGTGGAGATGGGGCACTGCTGACCTCAACTTGGGACGTTGTGAACCGGTGGGCAGAATACAGAATACAGACCTCCTCAATTCCAAAAACTTGTCTTCCTCAGAGGAAGCAGAGTATTCAGGGTCCGAGATGGGCTCTCCCATCTCTGGGGCTGAAGTCACCGAGGTGGTCAAAAAACTCCTTGGTGGCAGGGGCCCGGGGGTGGATGAGATCTACCCGGAGTTTCTAAAGGCTCTGGATGTTGTAAGACAGTCCTGGCTTACACGCCTCTGCAACATCGTGTGAACATCGGGGATAGCATCCCTGGATTGGCAGATTGGGGTGGTGGTCCCCCTTTTTAAGAAGGGGGAACGGAGGGTGTGTTCCAACTACAAAGGGATCACACTCCTCAGCGTCCCCGGTAAAGTCTATACATGGGTGCTTGAGAGGAGGGTCCGTCTGGAAGTTGAACCTTAGATTCAGGAGGATCAGTTCTCGTCCCGGCCGTGGAACAGTCGACAAGCTCTTCACCCTCAGTAGGATCCTCAAGGGTGCATGGGAGTTCACCCATCCAGTCTACATGTGTTTTGTGGACTAGGAGAAGGTGTTCGACCCTGTCCCTCGGGGATCTATGTGGGGGGTGCTTCAGGAGTATGGGGCAGTAGACGGAACGGAGGGTGTGTTCCAACTACAGAGGGATCAAGCTCCTCAGCGTGCCTGGTAAAGTCTATACATGGGTGCTCGAGAGGAGGGTCCCTCTGGAAGTTGAACCTGCACTCACCTATGGTCACAAGTTGTGAATCGTGAGGAGTTTAGTGAATGTCCCACAGGAAGGAGGCCCCAGGAATGACCCAGTACACGCTGGAGGGACTATCTCTATTGGTCGGCGTCTCCTCACGGAGATGGGGGTCTGCTATTGATCGGCCTCACTTGTTTCAAAATGTCAGAACGGTAAAGCTTTGTTGTGAGTAGTTACAAAACTGTATTCAAATGCATTTTACTGCATAATTCAAAATTGAAAGGGTTAGCCAAGGGTCCCAAGATTGCTAGTGATGTTAAAGAGAGAAGAAGATGATTTATAAGGAAATGATGCTGGAGATAACCCTTATTAGAGAATATGGGAATAACTAGTGGCAAAGGTAAATAAATCATTTTTATATTTTGTATTACACATGTTTTCTGATTGTGTTTTTAATATGCATGTACAATTTTGATGTTTTTACCTGGGGTTTAAAACGCATTAGATATCTAACATAGGTTTGGATTGCCCATCATACAACGAATTCGCCTTACGACCCCAACCGCAAAATAGATTGCTGTCGTAACACGGGGGCCCACTGTACTGTGTAAATTATTACAATGTAAATAAATTTGAGTACTTTGACAATTTTTTTGATGGTCTAGAGTCTGATTATTTATTTACTGGACCTATTACTGTATTAGTTCCAATATCTCTAATAATATATAATTTTAGACACAATATCAAAATTAAAAGCAGATGAATCATACCACAGAGTCATAACATTCAACATTATAGCTTAAAAAGTTAAAAGTTCAAGTTACATTATAGTTCTCCTCAATAAATACATGTTACTCAATTTTACTTAATAAATATGCTTTTTCTAAAATACTCCGGCGACTTAAACTTGAATAACTTATCACTCCACACAGACTGTAATATTGTAAAGAAAACTTTCAACTTTCAAATGTAGGTACCGGTAGTTTGAAATGTTACATTTTGAAAGTAACTTGCCCAGCTGGTAGATAGTGACAAGTAATTTGAAAATCGCCCTGCATTTCCCAAAGCAGATGCTTAAGGAGTCATGTGTCAACCATACAGCTACTGAATCAAGAAATTCTATTTTCCTAGTTGGGTGGAACCATTTTATTTTCAACTGGGACAAAATGTATTTTCTGTGGCGTTACTAGTTTTTATTTTATTGTTTTTTTAATTCATTGCAGCTTTCATTTCAAAGTGCAAAGGAGAGGATTTAGCAGGGGTTGTAAGAGAGCAAGAAGAGGGACAGATGGATCGGGTGGGTGGTGGACAGCACCCATGCAAAAATATAAGGTGTGCATGCGTCGCTGAGTTTAGTGGTCTTTTTTTGTGCCATACACTTAAAACGGACACTTGTGTGTGTGCACTCTTGCAAACACTACAAACACACACACACACACACACACACACACGCATAACGTCACTAGTCATCATTTCTCTGAACACACGCACACACACGCACGCACACACGCACGCACACACACACACAAACATAGTGTATGTTCATTTGTGCTCTATTTTCTATCTCCTCTGTGAGGGTTAATCTGTGGATGTGTTCCAATGCCCTCCTCCCTTTTCTCCTCTCCCTCTTTCTCTCCTCCTCCATCAGCTCTCATCCCTCCATCCCCTTGGGTCTGTAGATGGGTCTTTTCGCAGCATCCCATCATGCCTGGAGATGCGAAGAAGTTGCCTTTGCTGCTTAATCAAGCTGGCTGGCATGGAAGATGGATGTTTACGAAATAGCCCCCACGTCTGCGTGCCTAATATTTAATAGCCAAAACTTATGCATGTGTGGTACAGCAAAATATGAAGGGAAGCACACTCAAAGCTTGCTTTTAATTCATGGATAGAACCCTGGAGGACGATTTTCACTTCCTGCAACATCTTGATTAATGTTAATTGTAACACACACTCACATGGGAGGATATTCAATAGAAAAGAAAAAAAAACTCTTATTATTGCCTCCAAAAAAAATGTGCTGTAGCCTTGGTTACAACCTGATGTGCAGCTTTAGTGCTTTTCATTGTGCATTCTCTCCAATGGCCACCAGGGGTGGTTTCTGTTTTCACACTGTGTCCAGGAGTATGAGCCACTTGCTTCATTACCTCACTTAACATACTCCTAATTAGGTCATAACCTAATTAACTAATTTAAAGGCTTCTTCCAAACACAATCAATTAGTGAATTATTATGCTATTTGGAGAAAAATAGGCACATGGGTTTACGTTGATTACCTTTCACAGATTCACTCCTCTAAATAATATCTTGTTTAGTCTCATTATCTAGGCTCGTAATTAGCTTAGCCCAATTTGGAAGCTGGTAAAAATCTTTGTATAAGAGTCCAGAATGATGCTTGCAGTTGCATTTTTGATAATGAAATGATGACAACTAATTTATTGGTGGCAGAAGGTCATCTATAAGAACTTGAGCTCTGGAATTTGATTGTTCCTGTGGACAAAAATCAATTGGGCTTCCCTACTATTGCGGAGGAAAACTTGAGCAAGGCACTGAAGCCCAACAGACTCATTTCAGCAGTGCAGTTAATTTGACAAAACACTTACTTTTACAAAACACTTTCAATGCTTATATGGTCTAGTTCAGGGGTGAATAACTTAAAAACAATGAATGTCACTTATATATATACTTATATATGCAGATTTTTGCTATGCATGCTTTATGATGTATAAAGTCAAATAATTTCCTTTTTGGTGTTATATCTCAATATATCAATATTGCTTAAATTGCATGAAATTCCTTTTTGGTTTCCCTTATCCACCAATAAAAGTTTTATTTATTTATTTATTTATTTTTTAAACTGTATGAAATTAGACGACACAGTGGAAGATGGATTAGCAAGTTCACCTCACAGCTCAGAAGTTCTGGGTTTGATTCGGGCTACGGATGATAATGCCAAGTCATCATGGCTGACCATTAGCTATGTGTTTATCCGTAATGAAAATTTAAAGTCTGTATGCAGTCCATGTCTTGTACAACAACAAACAATAATTATTATTCAAGACAAAACATCTGCACAGTGTATAAATGCACTTAATTTCACTCACAGTCCGAAATAAAGATGATGACAGTATTAATGTGTACTCTACACAATACTGAATCACTTTCGAAGTTTTCTCCAAGTTGAGAATGTCTTTATTGATGCATCTTTTGAAGCACGTAGCTATAGATGTGTTTTCATTTCCTTAACTCTTGCCGATACGTAACCTTATTACTCATCAATTTTCTTGGCTGTTTGATGGACAGACCAAGTTTGCCATAATATTCAGGATGATAAATCTTGAAGATAAATCAGAGAGGCACCCCTGAACGCGGGCCAATATAATGCCCTCAGATGACAGGGACACCAATGACACCCACCACATTCACGTTTTATAAAGCCACACATGCAGACACACAGGTCTCTGTCCACTGATACTTCCCTTCCTGCTATTCAAAATATCAGAAAAATATACACTTTGCATTCAATAAGCAAATACTTAAGCACATACTTAATGAGAATGCCTTCATTGGGGAATAAATCACCTGTTATGAGCCTTGACTTTAATTAGCAGATCAATAATTCTAATAAATGGTTTATGTAATTAAAAATTACAACTCTACATCAGTTAACCAAAATAACTGATGCAAATCTATCCCTTGCCTGTTTATAAACATTTCACTGCCAGACTTGAGGCAGGCATTGTTATAGACCAGGTTCTTGTGCAGCTTGTCACGCGCATTTGATATTTTGATAGCTTCCCGTCTCTTTGCATTAGCCCCTGAGGTGCCCAAACCATTTTAGATGTTTATCGCCAAAGCACTGGGGGTTAATTCATGTCTCGTCACGAGTGCCGGCAAAGAACAGTATCACGCTGTCGTCAATTGCACTCGCAATCGGCTCGCTTAACGGGGAGCGTTGTGTTACGCTGACTGACACATGACAATGACCCTGGTGACTCTCTGGGATGATACCATCAGATTTGTATTTCCCCTACCGCTTCTGACTCTCTCCTCCTATTTCATACCCCATCTCTCTTCCACAGCCTCCTCCCTCGACTTACTCTGTGACTCCAGGCAAAGGAGAAATTGGGATTTCACCCCAGGGGAGGGGAAAGAGTAGGAGAGAGTATGTTGTCTTTGTAGTGGTGTATTACTCACACGCATGCACAGATAACACACCACATAACCTGTGAACTCAAGTGAAGGACACACATACAGTCAAGCAAAGCCCACACTAACTGTGAGTGTGAGTTCTTTTGTGTGGGTATGCATGATAATATGCATCGAGTCATACAATTTTTATCAGCCTCAAAAAGGTAAGGCTTTCAGTCTTTAGTGTGGAACAGCATGGAGCCACAGGGCATGGTTTAGTGTTTTTCAATCATCTTTGGGAAAAACTATAAAAGCAAAGCCTCTGCACAAGCAAATATTTACTGCTAACACGCACACACACGCACACACACACACACACACACACACACACCATCCATGGATAGATGGATAGACGGATAGATGGATACATACATACATACAAACATGCATAACATACATACATTCATACATATATAATATCAACATAAGGCAATAAATTGTGACATAATGCGTGTATTGCAATACGACATTCAGTTTTCAATATACAGTATCATGTATCGGTTTTTAAAAGCCTTATTTTAGTTTTTTTTTTAAACTCAATCCACTACGGAGAGGCTTTTGTATCATGATTTTTGTCATATTGTGTTTTTCATGTAAATCATTCCAGTTGCTTCAAAAACACCACATTAAATACAATAGATTACAATAGATTACCTTTTGAGTGATTCGATGTTCCAAACCAAAAGCTGCGGCAGAGGAGGAGGACAAACAGGAGGAAAAAAAATGTGATGTGAAATTTTCACTTGCTTTGTTTCTTGTGATTGTTGTCATATATCTGGCTTCCTTCTCATGTTGCATTTAATTAAAATGGAAATTTTGAGATTTCAAATTTTTTTTTTTTTTTTTTTTTTTTACATGCTAAATAATAATTTTGTAATATGAAGAAAAAAATCTACAGAAGAGACCGCATCATGAGGTTTCACTGTACAGTGGACCCCCGATTTACGACATCCCCGTCTTACGTTTTTTTTCACCTTACGACGTGGACCGCGATGCTTTTTTTTGGTCCCCTCTTTCCGCCATTTTTTTCGCCTTACGACACCTTAAACATGGTGGTCAGTGTCCATGCATGAAATGAGTCACTTCGCACTCAAACGGCTATACATGCATCACTGCTTACGTCACAAAATTGCTGGTCTGCTATTTGTCTGTGTCACAACGCCCTAAGATACTTGTCTACTATTGGTCGGCATCCTGGAGGCACTAAGATGCTGCTCTGCTATTGGTCAGCATCACTTGTTCCAAAATGGCGAACTGTTAAAGTTTTGTTCTCATGAGAGTGCTTACAAAAACGTATTTATAGACCATTTTAGTGCTTAATTCAACTTGAATTGATTAGCCATGAGTCCCAAGATTGCTAGTGATCTTAATGAGAGAAGAAGATGATTTATATGGAAACGAAGCTGGAGATTATCAAGATATATAAAAAAAGCTAAAATAGCCTAGTCTAGGCAATCCTTGTTAATGCTTGAACTTAAAAGAATATGGCCATGCTTGTATTTTTATGCATGTCTAATGTGTGATCATAGATGTCAATGATTTGTGGCTTCTGAAAAAGAATAGTTTGTCTATTTTTATGTTTCTTCAGTTTTTTTTTCAGTCATTGTTAATGTACTGTTATCGCAACGTGTTGGATACACGTGGTATGTGAACGGCAACAACAAGCCAAACTCGATAGTCTAATGAGCAATGTAGCTGAGCGTCTTGATCCTTTTATTGCAATTTGAGGGACTGGGTTTCATGAACTTTCTGAGTGAAACTGAAAACAAACCAAAATCAGCATTAGCCATTGCTAACAAAATAAACGCGTCACAAATGACTTCTGTAGAAATTAATTGGCAGAGATAATAACGTTAGCTAGCGATTAGTGATGCTAAACGAACATGTTTGCGATCTTTTAATATTCGAAGGAGGCCATCAACAATTATATGCATTCAACAAAAACAATGTCTAGAACAGTGTAAAACACAATACTTACAGCCATTGCGTTCAGAGGGGCAGGAAAGTACTAAGACAAACGTAAGCTGCAGCAAGTTCTGTTTCCTAAGCACGGCCTATATGATACCGTTACACACAGCAACTTACTGTTTGCGCCTTCAAAATTATGTGAAAAACGGAAGCTAACTACATAGAACAAACTTATGTGTTTGGAGGCCCAACAATGTCATAACTGTCTTGTAAACAGAACAAAAGAACTACAACACCTCAAAATATTTCTAAACAAATATTACTGTGGGCAGAACCGTCAATATATATGCCATAGATATGTTTATTTATTTTTTACAAACATTGCCCAATATATCGCAATACCTATCAGAAAATATCTTTGCTGTATCGCACTACATTTTTAAAGCACAATACCCAACAGTAATAGATAGATAGGTTATACTAACAGGTTCACATGCATGTTGTAGGACACACATCCCATGAATAATCATTGTTAGGGTTAGGGTTCGGGTTATGGTTAGGGTTTTTTTAATTTGCAAGAGACAGCAATGAAACAACCAGTCATACCTAAAAAAAAATAAATGAAACTTTAAAAAAAAAGAAATGTAATTTCTATTAGAAGATTTCATTTGAAATTCAATTTGGTCATTATAGGGTGTGGAACAAGATGAGAAATGTCATTTTGGGGTGTACTCCAGACTAGTATTTTTAAAACTATTTTCAAGAATTTATTTCTCCTTTTGATTTGGTCTCAGGACAAGTAAATTTCCTCAAACTGTGCATTTTAGTAATTTGTATTAGGATGATTTTAAATTTGATGGGTGTAATGTCAAATGTCCTCTGATTCTGGAATGACCTAGTCACTGCAGTTTGAAAAGTGATAATAATGTTTGATAGTTAACTGTTGCTTTAACTCTTCATTCATGTTTCTAGCATTTAAAAAAAAAAAAAAAAAGATCCATACTTACATAGAACTGGTAGCCTGGGAACCAGACTCATTGCTGTACCAGCGAAAGAGAAAGGGCACATTCAACATGAAGCATATTTATGACCCAACAAACAGTAAAAAAGAACCAAATTGGTGAAGAGTGGTTATGACGTCAAAGCACTTCGCCTGGAAGAAAAGTAAATAGTAGCAATGGCGGCAGAGTCAATTTAACATGGATAGTCAAATAGAGACCGTAGTGAATGACTTATGTCGTTGTTGGAACATTTCAGATGCATCATCTAATGTATGTACAGTACAGTATGTCAATGTTGAGTAGATTCCACAAACTGGCCAGATTTAATATTTTAACCACATGAGGTCTTAGGTGCCTAGTTACAATTTTTGCTTTCCTCCTTTGGAAACAGCATCAGTACACAGTAAAATATCAGTTCAAGGAATTTGAATATGAGCAAAGCCCTTGTCTATTGAAATACATGAAATACATGAAAATGTATGTATTTCGAATGATTCTCTCTCCATCTATTATTTTTCTCATTCCTTTTACCGAAATGCATACATTGTATACATTCAGTACATACACATGCGCACGTTCAAACACAGCATCAGATACACATGTGTGCGCACGTTCACACACACACACGCACACACACGCACCCACGCACACACACACATGCACACTATAGCATTTTTAGACTCAAACAGGATTATCCATGGATATTTCTTGACCTATTTGTATTGATTTGATTTTCATTACAATTACACACATCCTTTGTAGAAAATCTTATGAAGTAAATATCACACCCAACAGCATATTAACTAAAAGCCCAATTTCATGCTTTTGTGTCGAAGGTTGCCCTTCAAGTCTCCTTTCATTGTTCAGAAGACAACGGCCGTAGAGTGCACAGACTTTTTAGTCACAATGGAAGTTTTATTACCATAAATGTCATACTTTTGAAAGGTTCCAGAAAGCAATATAAAGGTGGCTATATAAAGATACTGGAATGATACACAGTATGGCATTTCAGTGTTGTGACATGTTGTCCCATTTTCCAAATATTCATATGGCAATAAATTATTTGAATTCCGAAAATGTGGCCCCATTTTGTGTACCATTTGAAAAGCACTGTCATATCTAAACTATGACAAATGAATTGCACCTGTAACACCTTTACACTACAAGTTCACCTGCTGTTGTGCTTTAGAAAGCCCCTAGTCATCAGTATCAGACTGATTCACAAAATATTGTTCTGAGTCGGGGAGTGATTAGGTCTCAAAATCTGTCTGATAGGTATCAAGGCAGCAGCCTGCACTATTTACAGCTACCAGATTTGCACTGGTGAAGGAGAAGCTGTGTGTCTGTGCGTGCGTGTATCTGTTTATGTTCTTTGGGTGCCAGCCATGTCAATCAGCCCCCTGTAGTGCAACTGCCCTTCACACTTCTGTTTATCAGCTGCTGTTGAGGACTGTGAAGACTGATAAGAGAACATCAGTCTCTTTCCATCTCTCATTTTCCTCTATTTGTTTCTCAATAAGGAAATGAGCACACACACTCACACATATTCACACACATGTACTTTATTCTTCTCAATTTTCACCAATGAAGCCAATTAACCCTTTTCTCAGATGAAGTAAATGTCATGTTGCATTGGAGAGACAGCAGGGCAAAAACGGTGGCTGCTGACTTTGATCATATGCCAAAGAGTGATATTTAGTGCTTTAGTTGCCATGAACACAAACCTATTGTAGATAAAGTCTAAGAAAATAAACTAAAATACTTGCATAGTTCATCTACAAACCATCGTTCAGCCTCATGGACATCAGTGGCTTGGTCAAAAAGTGTGTGTGTTCCCCGGCTCTAAATGTGCTGTCCAACCAGTAAGTTTTTCTACAGTACAGAATACCATCCTTTGTTGTTGAAAAATAATGGAGACAATTACAGTAATTGGCATGGTATTTTGCTGTTTAAACCTGACTGTTCTCTGTTCCAATGAGGTTCTAGCCATATTGGTGTGAAAAGTTAAATTGATTACACAAGGGCCCCCATATGATATTAACCTTGACATGAATGTTATCTTAGCAAGGCAAGCTGTGACTTTTCTCATCATCCCTTCTCAATTTTGCTATTTACTAAGTATAAATTAGGTGCATAATATTCATCTTTATCTGCAAACAGTGATGCTTCAAGCGGTCACTGTTTCACTCACACACACACACTCACGCACACAAACACATGCAAGGATATACATGCATACATACATACATACATACATACATACATACATACATACATACATACATACATGCATACATACATACATGCATACATCCATGCATACATCCATCCATCCATCCATCCATCCATCCATCCATCCATCCATCCATACATACATACATACATACATACATACTGGATTGATGTAGTAGTGGTCAACATATTCTTACTTTGTGTATTGAACCTCTTTTGCCCCATACTCCTGAAGCACCCCAACGAGGGACAGGATCTAACGCCTTCTCCTTGGGCGAACACCCATGCACTCTCGAGGATCCTGCCAAGGGTGAAGAGCTGGTCCATGTTTAATGGCCGGGACGGACGAAAACCACACTGCTCCTTCTGAATCCGAGGTTCAACTACCAGACGGACCCTCCTCTCCAGCACTAAGCAGTTTAGTATACATATATGAAAATCACATCTTACCAAATGTACACAACTGTGCAAATCAAATCAACCGTACAACTGAACAACAAATGATATTCTCTTCAGTATGAAAATGCTAACGAGCTAACACAAAAATGCTAACGAGTTAACATGAAAATGCTAACACATTTTAACGCACTGTATAACATGCTGATATAAACCAACGTTAGCCAGCTTATTATCTATAGTTACACAGATAACCAACCCTGGGCATATTAACATAAATAATATTCCACCAAAGAAAACGTCTCACAGACTACGGAGCCCCTAAAGGGACATGGAGAAAAAACTAAAAATTATTGCGAGATCTTGCAATACCTTTGCAAGCTCTCACAATAGTATTGCGGAATCCCGAAAATAATATTGCAAGATCTCGCAATACTTTGCGAGCTAAAGGCTAAAAGTACACTTCCAACAAAGTGACAAAACTGGAATGTACTTTTGTTAGTGTTTAAATCAAGTAATCATTAAGGTAAATAAACTACTTTCAGTACTTTCTGGTACTGCTGGTAGTTACTTTCAATCAGTACATATAAATTACTTTTTCAAACTAACTACGGCTACACCCCAGTGATAATGCCTTAGTATACGCATTTCCCTCAATACTTTTAAACCTTGAATGCATCTGATCTGTTTGACATCATGCTGGAAGTTACTTTCAATCAGTACATATAAATTACTTTTTCAAACTAACTACGGCTACACCCCAGTGATAATGCCTTAGTATACGCATTTCCCTCGGTACTTTTAAACCTTGAATGCATCTGATCTGTTTGACATCATGTTATGCTCTGACCTCCTGGATTATGGAACACTCACATGTGGTTGGCGGACGAACTGGCAGTTTTCACACTTGAAGAACTTAAATGTCCCGCTATTTTCCATGCAACTCCAAAATGTCTAGCGAGATACTTTAGTACAGTGATTCTCAAAGTGGGGGTCACAGACCCCCTTGGGTCCGTGGCCTGACTTGAAGTGGGTCCATGAAATAGTTACAAATGTTATGTGATTGTAGATAATATGCTAGCTCATGTTATTTTTTTAATTTCAGCATGTAATACAGTGTTGCCTTGTATTTGGTAAAGGTTAACATATGCAAATGTTCAAATCATATTTGCAAATCATTTTTGTTTGCTGATAATTAAGGTTTTGTATTGAAAGGAACATCACTTGAATTCAGTTATATGATTGATTTTATCAACGCAATTTGTGTACGGTTAGTAAGATATATGATTCTTGCATATGGGACTTACCTGAGTAATGTTTGTTTTTTATTTTCTTGTCTTTACAGTTTTACAATATAAATAAGAGGTAGCTGTATTACTGACACAACTAAATTAAAGAAGAGTTATGCCATTTGCTGTTAGTTGTATGTCTACCTACATCAGGAGCGTCAAACTCATTTTTAGCATTGTAGTCAGAGTTTCTGTCAAAGGGTCTGTATGACTGCGAAGTGAAATATATCTGCGTTCGTAACACACTTCCATGGTTTTGAAATCAGAGCCTGGCAAAAACTATTCAAATGAGGAATTGGGAATAATAATTTAAAAAAAATAAAAGTTGAAGACAACTTGCAAGTTTGGTGTTTCAGCCACAAACTTGAAGTCAAATCATCATTGTTTTGGCCCACATAAATGATGTGGTGTTCTGGATCTGGCCCCTGGGCCTTGAGCTTTACACCTGTGACTTACAAAGAAGCCATTGTAACATCTAGGAAAGACAGAAAATCAGGTTATTATTTCCATTCCACTGTAAGACATTAAATCTTTGCCTTCAATGATGACTGGTCCAGTTCAGTTTTCTCCATACAGTATTTGTTTTTGTGCGTCCACTATACATACTATACAGAAACCCACAGGAAGTGTATTTGTATTAAGATATTTTTTTATTTATAATTTCAATTTTGTGGCATTTTAATTTTAGTAAATGTGAATATACCATATATATATATATATATATATATATATATATATATATATATATATATATATATATATATATATATATATATATATATATATATATATTATATGTGTGTGTATTCATGCCATTTTATTTTATATTAAATTGTCAAAGTGTCATCACGCTTCGATCCAGCAATCAATTCAAACAGTTTCATGTGTTTTGTGTCTACAATTGTTTGCTAATGAGGCGATGAAGCCAGCAAAGCTATTTTTTATTTTCTTAAATACAGCATAGTTGAAAAAAAAACAAATACACTTGTTGTCAGATTGAATATGTTGCTGAATAAAAAGGGCACTTATGTTTGGCTTGAATGACTTTTGTTTTTGTCTCCGCAAACCTTTTCAATGGAGTTCCTTGGAAAATATGCTCCATCTTTGGAGTCCCTCACTCCAAAGAGTTTGAGAACCCCTACTTTAGTACACTAGCTAACAACAACATATTCAAGTGCATCCCAAAGTGAACACAATAAGTACCCCCTGAGCTAGTATCATAACTCCATTAGTAAATATCAACAGCCGAACAACGTAGCCCTAACCTGCAACATATTCTTGGCACTGATAGAGAAAAAAAAAATCTGTGTGGACACATGCATTCTTATGGGCAAATGAGTGAGTGGGCAGTTTTGTGGATGTGTCTGTCTGTGCACATGTGTGTGAGTGAAGAGAGTCAGACAGGTAAGAAACATTAAATGGCAGATGAGATTAAAATATAACTTTGGATTGTATTGGTGGCATATTTTTTTCTGTGTGAAAGCTCTGTGTGGCAACATAACCACTCTTCCACTGAGCCATGTAGTAAATCATTTTTAAAAGGTCTTTAAAACTTTCCACTTAAGTACAAGCACCTACTCGATATGATTTTATATTAGCTTTGGAACAATTTAAAATATTTTATTTTGGTGGCATATTTCTATTTTATAGTAGCTTTATCTGAAGAGTCTGATTTGTGTTTACCCAACCAGAGATTAACACCAGTTTTAAATGTAAAATACAGTGGTGGTCCGTGTGTTTCACACTTAGGCCTCCAGTGATCCGGCCCCCTCAGAAGCACATACATGCATTACTGGGCTACACAGGTTATTTTCTGGAGCATTTAAATGTCAATAAACCTGCATCAGCAATTGAAACTTATCATCATGCGTGATACTTCCAGAACTTAAAATAATTATTATTAATTTTAAATTATTTGTACACAAAGTTTTATGAAGTCCACCAAGTGTCATGTCACTGTGGCATGTTGGCGACGGATGTGAGAAGGTAGATCCAAACCAGGGAGGTAGAATGAGATGGGCCCACTAAAACGATTTATTACTCGCAGAAGATGGGTGAAACACGAAACACTAGAGCTACACTTGAACTGGAACATGCTCATGACAGGTGACACAAATTACACTAACGACAGATGCCAGGGAAAAACAGCACAAACCCAAAAGCAAAATAAGTCAAACTCCACAAAATAAAGCCACAACAGAAAAAACCCAGACAGAACGTGACACCAAAAGCAGGCATGCTTTAACAAGATTGTAAATTACAAATTGCACTTTAATATCAGAACACCATTTTGATTCTTTAACACTAATTGAATGTGAAATAAAATGACGAAAACATATTAAAAATGAAAAAAAAAAATAAAAATCAAATGCTCGACTCACCAAAACGTGTCCGTTCTTCTTTCTTTCCTCAGAAAGACTTCAATGACTTGCTTGTAGAGTTTCTGCGTTTCATTTCTAATAATAAATCTTTTTGTATTGACATGGACACCAATCCTGAAAGTTGCAATTCCAATTTCAATTTCCAATTTCCGTTTCAGCCATTGTGGGTTATTAAAAAAAAAAATAAAAAAAAAAAATAAAAAAAATAAAAATAAAAATGAGCAGATAGGATTTGTTCGCGGGTCTGGCTCCAATGTACGCTATGCCTCATGGATGCCGTTAGCTTACGGTTGAGCAAGATGTTTTTTTCTTTTTTGTTTTGTTTTTTTAATCAATAACTTTATTTAACTACTTTCAACGTTAAACATGGTGGATCAATATAGCACCGCCTTCATGCAGTGAGCATTCAGTCGCGCCACATTCAACTTGAGGCCTTTAGATGGCCTTTAGATGAACTTAGTTTATGGCTCGATTGACTATTACAGCTGTCTATTAAACAGGGCATATCCATCTGCGCGTAGAAGCCCGCGCCGTTTTGATGAGAATGCCCTGGCTTCTGGCGAGGGCAGATTTCACAAAGTGTAGCGATACAAGTTAGAAAAATTGTAATTGGCTAAAAACAACATAAAACTACTGCACTGCAAGGAGAGTAACTAAATGGATATAAAATGACACGAAAAGAACAGAATTTGGACAATAATTAAAAAAAAAAAAAAAATATATATATATATATATATATATATATATATATATATATATATATATATATATATATATTTAGAAAGAATAAATGAAAAATGAAATTGACTTTTATTATAGTTACTATAATTATTATAGTTTATCATAGTTATTATTATATCAGGTTATTTTAGGCTAGCAGAGAAGGCCTTGCTGGCCCTGACGGTCCACCACTGGAAAATCATCTCTTCAACGCTTGGATGTAAACTATGTGGGATCATGCCATTTTTGCTAGGTTGAAAGGAACATAAAGAGGACTATTACTGTATAATCAGTTAAGTGTTTATCATCAACACAAAATCAACAATTCTATCTTGTTGGGCATTGGGTTTCATAGTCCAATGCATGTGCTCTCTGGTACAATATGCTACCAAAGTCTCGTGAGAGTACTATGCACGGAGATAGAAGCTACCTGATTTGCAGCATGCTTATTACTGCCCTACCACATGCATGAGATGAATCAGTCATGTGCCCTATATTACAATCAAGGATTCCATTTTCCCTATCAAAGTGGCTGCCAACGGCAATGTTGATTAGCTCAGCCCTCCCAAATGTTTTCTTTCTTTTTTTCATCCGAACGCCACCTGAAATTTTCTCTTTTCATGCCGGATGGATGATGACGGCCCAGCTCCACATTTCCCTGGAGACCGGCTATTGAAAGCACGGTCGTCACACAATGTTGTCGGCCATTGTGTCGCTCATGTCCACTTGTCAATCAGGTATTGGGAGACTCCTGTGGACCTACACATTTCAATAGGGAGAGGACGTGAGTGTGTAACTATACATCGTGTCAAAATCTAAGCAGTCATAACAAGTGGCGGTGGTGCCTGGGTTTCTGTATGTGTGTGCGCCTCTGTGTGTGTGTCTCGCTCAGTCAGCCAGCTGAGTCTGCAGTCAGTTTATGTTTGACTGCAGGGTATAAACTGGAGCAAAAAATGAATTCTGACTTTCCAGGCAAAATGAATTCCTTTTCTCATATTCCGGCACAAAAAAAAAACAACATCTCTACATTGCATTAGCCCAAGGACTCCTTTCTCATTCTGATGATGATTTAGCCATGTTCAAGTCTTCTCTGTAAACGACAAGGACCGAGCCAGAGAAAGAAATAAGAAGAATGATGAACTGAGGGTAACACAAGGGGATTGTTTAAAATAAAATTTTTGTGTATTTCAGTTATTTATGTATGTGTTTGTTTGTTTGTTTGTGGTAGTGAAGGTCAATAAAAAGAAAAGTCCCATACCAATTTGTTATTTTGCAGAGTTTTGAAGATTGAATGTTGGTATTAATGTTGGCTATTAATTGATACACATTGTAGTTGAATGATTAATTAAAGATACCGTATTTTCCAAGCTATTAGGCGCACTGGATTATGAGGCGCACCTTCAATGAATGGCATATTTTGAATTCATATATAAGGCGCACCAGATTACAAGGCGCATAGAGTAAAAGCTGCCGTAGCGGCGGAGGCTGCATTTGCATGCTGTTTTGCATCCGCTAGGTCAGTGGTCCCCAACCCCCGATCCGCGGACCGGTACCGGTCCGTGGATCAACTGGTACCGGGCTGCGTGGGCTGCACACGAAATAATGTTTTGGAGATGATTTAGTTTAATGGTGCACGTGCACCGAACGCGAACGAGGCAAACAAGCGGAGCGTTTTGTATTGTAGTCAATGGAGTTCGCGTGACTGGGGGCGAAGGCATGTCGGGCGACGCGATGGACGCGAATGGAGCGACACACATGGCCGCGCACGGTCACGAGAAGCGCCTTTTGAGTGAAGTTATTTTTGATTTACTTTTTCGGCGTTTCGAGTCGCCACAACCAATCAACTTCGGGAACATTCAACGGCTCACGCAGGGGGCAGGAATGAATCATGGCGGCCGCTTTACGGTCACCTGGAGCGATCCAACACGGCCAGCTGAGCTTTCTATACGAAACAGAGCCAAGCAAGAGCCCTTACCAGGCTTGTCGAAAGGCGGAAGCGAGAACTTGGGACAACTGGTATGTGCAGCGTTTGCTTCACTTAACAACTGTTGAACCGTAGTTACTGTGCTAAGCTAACGATAGCGTAGCATTGTCAGCACAATATTTAGCACGGTCTCGGCCACTCGATTGCGACATTGAAACTTTTATTTTTTGGCAGGCGAGTATTGCGGCAAAGAATAAAGGTGCCGTCCGTGAAAATATTGGCTCTGTCACATCCCAGAAAAGTGAAACTTCTCAGAAATGCTCTTTTTTACGCATCTACCGTGAAGTGCACAGCAAGCTCGCCCCCCCTCCCCTCTCCTCTCGCGAATAAAAAAAAAAGTGGACAAAAAGTCCATACCATACTCCGTCCATACATTTGTGATGTGGTTTTGAAAGCAGTATTTTTCCTGAGGTATTGTCAGTAAGATGGTGTTTTCGGGACACGGTCCTTTAAACAACAAGAACTTATGACAGTTGTGTGACTGTTTTATCATGTAATAGAGGCGATTCCTCAATTCAGTAAACACGCAAAAAAAGCAGTCTGATACCATTACGGTAAATCAGATGTTAGTGCAAGCACAATATACTGTAGTAATGCATGAAATATTGCAAAGCAATAACAACATAACATTAACTCACCCATTTTGAAATGTTATACTGAAGCCAATATTCACACGATTTCGGTTATACATTAATTTTTTTATCACGCTCTGTTTGAACATTTTTTAGGGTTAAGGTTAACTATTGGTGTTGTAAATTCCTCGTTGCAGTTAGGTTGGTGTGCACGGGGTGGATTGCATTTGGTCATGTGTACGAGGGGGATGTCCCTTTGTGCAGTCAAGTTTTTTGATGTGTGTATGAAATGTGTTAAAAATGAACCTCAGAGCTCAAACCCCAAACAGACAGGAGGCTCAAAGAATGCTCAAACAAGGTTTAATCACAAAAACTGCAAATCCAGCGTGGAAGGAAAAACAAAAAAATAACAAAAGGGAAAATTACAACTGAAAACTCAGAGCCAAAACACCAAGTACAAACAAAAGTGAGACATACGGTAAAAGGTCAAACCAAAACCAAAAATACACTCCAAAGAGACGGAGGGAGAATGGAGTTCACAGGAGAACGTCTGACTAGATAAAAGTAACAAAAGAAAAATGGGAAAAAATAATGGGAACGCAGGCAGGAATCACTGGGTAGGGAACACACGTGTGGCGAGGAATAACCCGGCATTGTTCTTCTGCTCCGGCCGCACTTAAGAGGGCCCCTGATGACTGATGAGAGCCAGGTTTCCAGCCAGTGACTCCGCCCCCTCATCATGGAAGGTTCTCTGCCCCTAAAACCAAAACACAAGAGCAGTAAGCAGGAGACATGACAAAATGCTCTGTCATGGTGAAAGAGAGCAACAATTCAAATCGACAAGTAAAACTTCCATCTCCACGTTCATTTTCAGGAGAACCAAAAAGCAGCGTTATTGTTCAACCATTAGCTTAAAAAAATCAAATAAAAAAATCAAGTCATTTGCTACACTTTAGATTTTGTTTTTTGTGAAAGCAATCAAGAGTATAGAATTACGGGGGGGAGTGAAAAAAATTACATTTTGATTTGGGTTTTGGCCTGATGCCTGTACAATTCTCATAACATAATAAATAATATGTGCATATTTTATTTATTTAATTTATTATCCATCCATTTTCGATAGCCGCTTAACCCCACAGGGATCACAGGCTTGCTGGCGCCTTTCTCAGCTGGCATCGGACAGTAGGCGGGGGACACTCTGAACTAGTTTCCAGCCAATTGCAGGGCACACAGAGATGAACGACCAATCACATGCCCAATCACACCTAAGGACAATTTAGTATGTCCAATTCACCTGCCACCTCCTTGGGGAGTTGGAGGAAGCCGAAGTGCTCGGAAAGAACCCACGCGGGCTCGGGGAGAACATGCAAACTCCACACAGGAAGGCCGGAGCCAGGTGGATTTGAACCGAGACCTTTGAACTGTGAGGCGGACGTGTGATTCATTGCGCTACTTTAATGTATTATTTATTATTATATCTTTTTAAATTAATGATTTAAACAATTATTTGATACAAAAAATAAGAACAACATTTTAATGAAGACAAGGTGACAAACAAAAGAAACAAATAAAGGGCTATGTGCTTGTGATTAGCACAAGTCTAGAGCAAAGTGCAGTCAAACTTTGAATATGGACAGTTTTCTTTCTTTTGTCATTTTCTTACACTTAGTTAGAATTCGTCTTAAGGGGGAGAGAACGCAGCTGACACCCAGCGAACAGAAACTAATTGCCTCATTTCTAATAAAATCTCAACGGTGGAAATACATGCAGGCTTTAGCGTTGCCGAGGGGAGTTGCTGGGCTGGGGTCCATGCACGACAACTGCAAGATCTCTACTTGCGGATGCTTTTTTCTGCCACGCATGGGATGTGAGCAGTTAGAGAGAATGCCTTCCATGTTGGCCACACGTTGCTGTGTGACCCACCCTGCAAATATTTTTGACACGCTGTCGAAGAGGAGCTATTAAATTAAATGATAATGATGATAATTCCTTCCGTGAAATGATTTCTACCATGATTAAGGGGGATTGTCCCATGCTGTCATGGCATGTTGTCATACTTTTGAAATGAAGTATGATGACGCCCACCACACAAATACACACACATTGCAGTACACCATCTGTGCCACAAGTTAAAGCTGTTTTAGTTAGTAAAATGAAGTGTCAAAAGTCATATGAAGTCAAGTCTTTCTTACCAAAGTGGCATGTGAGCTGAGGGTGTGCATACTGTAATAGAAAATGCTCTCGGCCCACCGGAAGGTCCAGCAAGGTCCAGTGAGGACCTGCTAAAGCAGTCTTGCCCCAACACAAAATTGAAAATGTGTCTGTTGGCAACATTTTGTGACCAAGATGTCAATGTAACTCCTTTGTAAGTACGACAAGCACAAGTGGTTTTATTTAACGAATTTAGTAAAGCTTTCTTGTCATTATCACAAAGTAAAAACTACAAAAAAAAACATAACAAAGCAAGCACATGTCTCCAAATACACCACAAGATCATGCAGTCAAAAACCTACTATATAAGAATCAACTAAAAACAAACATAAACATTTTCAAATGACTCAAATATACATTGCGACCGCCAAAGAAATACAAAGAATCTCCCCTAGCATTAGAACGGCAAAGGCTTGGATGGTTGGGGGTGTATATTTAGGCAGTGTAATGTTTAAAAGCAGCTTGAAAGTAAAGGGCAACATGCAGGTGTGGACCTCTCATTAGTAGTGGCATGTGTCTTGTCACTCATCCATTGTTACTAGCCACCTTCGCATCTGAGCTTTTTCACACTGCTCATCGACTGTTTGTCCCACCTGACCTCACACTAACACGTGCACGCAAATGTATGCGCACACAGACAAACACACATCACACTCACACACACTTGTATGAGCATTAAGGCCAGTTTGTTTTACAATATATTGCCTCTTTTTTACATCATTTCCCATCACTTTAATGTACAAGTTCTCTGTTTGTTTTACACATCACATTTGAGTTTAAGAACTAGGAAGATTGCTTCTGTAACTGCGTGTCCTTATATACTACTTATGGTTACAAAATGTTATTTTTACTGAAGCAAAGGGGAAAGAACATTATGTTTTCTGTCTAGGTAGGATTTTTTTTTTTTTTGCTGAGAAATGGACATTGGACAGATTGACTGCATATTTTTTGTCCCTCTCCTTTGTCCTCTTCCCCCACCAAATATTCGGCCCTTAAACAGTATGTTATTTACTCTCCTTTGAACACACGAATTTCCAGAAGTGATATTTAAAAATGTAAGCAGCCACTGTTAAAGAACGAAAGTATTGGTATATTGACATTCATCAATTTCGTACCTTATTAATTTTCTGTCCAAAATTATCATGATAAATAGTTAACTTGAGTTTGCATTAATGAATATTATCAAGTTTTATTAATAGTACAATTTAAAGAACTTTGCATTAGACTGACAGCCTTTTGCATTGATCACTAGTAGCTCAGTTTCAAAAAGGTTTTGACCCCGGAATTCTGTTAAATGTCATGGAAAGAACACTCTACACTTGAATAAAATGAGATTCAATAACCTATGCACCTCTCTGGAGCCCAAAAACACATGAAAAAAAACTAGGTTTTACCATTCCAAAAACCATACCATGGTGAACCAAACTGAGCTGGACCATTAATGTCCTGTCATGCAATTATAAAATTTTAAAACATGCTAGCTTCAGTGCTGTCTATTGGTCTAATAGTTTTTCTGTGGCTCTTGAGGAAAAAGATGTTACCGTCAGAACAGATAAGATGCATGCCATCTGAAGGATGAACTTATATTTCACAACTAGGCCACAACTTCTTACATTTTTTAGTTAATTGGCAACTTTGCTTTAGTTTTACTTTAGTTTGTAACTGTACGCGTCAGCCTTTCGTGCTGTGGTTAAAGAGTTACACTCAAGTAATTTTAGACATAAAATGTGAAGCACTAAAGTTCAGTTAACACTGCATTATATCATGAAGGAAAAAAAGAAAATAACTGAAAAATATAAAACGCAATTGGACTGTGGAATTCCTTTGAAGGCCAAGATAAGCATTGAGATACATAGCCATTTTGTATTAAGTGGATGAATAATGGATGCATCATCATAAAAATGACACTACGCGGCTCAGTTTCCTCAGTCCAAACCGCACACACACCAAAAAAAAAAAAAAGCCCCAAAACTGTGAAGGTCCATATGACCACCAGCCTGTAGCTATATTTCAATCAGGACCATTACCCCCACCTCCCACGCTTCCTGTTCATGCGCTCTCCTTTTTCCATGCAGAAGAGGCAGACATCAGACCACACATACAGATGCGAAATCTCCACCCGCATCCCCCAACCTCCAGTCCCCCAACCATCTGTGCACGTCCCTCCACCCGCAACTCCACAACAACAAGGCCTTGAACCTTTGCCGAGGAGTCAATCCATCACTGAAAACAGAGCGGAGACACCTAAAGAAAAGAGAGAGGGCGGGTGTGCGGGTGATGAGGAGGGCTGCATGAAGACGAAGAGGTGAGGAAAAGCGAAAATGAGATGGCATGAAACTTAATCACAGAAAGGGTCGTGTCGGGCAGAGGAGGGGAACAGATTAAATTAGCATAGCATTAGATATGGAAAATGATCTCTGTCAAAATCATCCACCGCACAATTATAATATGTTAATTACTTATTTCATTAAGGAAGTTTATTATGGCAGCACAGATGAAATCATGCAGGCCAAAGACACCTGGAGGAAAAGCAGCGATGCCTGAAAATCTCCCTCTCTCTTCGCCATTCTTCACTCAGATCACCCTTCTCTCGTTATTCCTCACAACAGTGAGGCGCTTTAAAACACAATGTTTAATCACCTCTGAAAATTGCTGTCGGAGCATAATATTCACAAGAGATGTTACATCTGTGTCATCAGTCAGATGTGGCCCAAGCGCAGAGAAGCAGTGCGAATGGAAAGGAGTTGTGCTGGAATATCCATAAGAATTGTGACTCTTGCATATTTCTTTTGTTTGGGAGACAAATGTGTTCAGCAATTATATTTTTACAAGATGAACCGTAAGAATACATACGAAGCAGTCTACCCATTGTAATTGAACTCATTATGAAGCTTGATCATCTATTCCCCATGCACATAACAAAAGTAACCAATTTCCTTTGTTTTGTGACATTTCAAAAGTTTGTTTCAATTTGCCTGACATTTAGATTCAAAAGGAGCCACGGGGCTTTTTCTCTTGTTTGTTGGCTCGCTGCCTCCCCGGCTTGTCATCGATGGTCCGACAGAAAAACCATGATGATGACAGTCGTCAAAGAAGTAGCAGCCTTGCACTGAGTCCTCCATGGCAATAAGAGCTGGAGGAGCAGGTGTGCTTCATGGAGAACAAACAGGAAGGTTGAGTGGCTAGAGGTGAACAGAATTTGGATGAGGAGCACAAAGAATAGTTGCGTTAATGTGGCTTTCAAATTTGACAGAATTAAACTGATGAATCAAAACCAATTCTACCTTGATCAAAAACATTCTTGATAAAAGAAGAAATCCAAAGTACTCCCATTTATTTTCCCCATTATGTAGGACTCCCTTTCAACTGTACTTTGTACTGGTCAATGACCTCTTTTTAAGTCTTTCAGTCCCATGAGCGAGAATTTTCATCATGTATAATACTCGGATTGTGTGACAATAATTCTTATTGACTACTTTTTTTTGTTCATAAATGGATAGATGACGCTCGTGGTCAGTGCTCTTAATATTATGCCAATTGAACATTGTTGTAATGTAGTTATATACATATTCAAACTGTTTTGCCATCAAAACACCTTTTCACATTTGCAGTTTTGTGTCAAATCACCATTGTGCAGAAAACACATCCTTACAAAAGAAGCTAATTTTCTCTTTTCATCCAAAACAGCTTGGCATCACTCAAATGACCTATTTACAAACAGTGATGGGTAGAATCTCACTTTCTTTTCAAAGGTAAAAAATGGAAATGGAATGGAATAGAATCCAATTTTTCCTATGGTACCAATGTCTACATTGTCATACAATACAAGATTGTGTGTCAAAATGCTTGAAATCGGCAGGCACTCTCAGCGTTGCCTTTTCAGATAACGCTTGGCACTGAAAGAGTTAAGCATTGGTCTGTGTATGCTTTTCATACGTGACCACAAGCCCAACAATTGAAATATCTTTCAACAATTGAAATCTGCCTATTTGAAGTTGATTTCACCAATGTGGACTTCTATTCATTGAAAAGACTGTTCACAACTCAAACCATTCTTGTCAATCAAAACCTGCACATTTATTGAGCGTTGTCAGCATTTTTTTTTACTTAAATAATTGTCTTGCATCTTTAGTTGTCTTCATCTGCTGCAAGTTATCATAGAATCTGTAGTCAATACTGAACAGTAGGGCTTCCAGAAAACAATAATATCTAAAAGACGCTTGTAAGCACATAAAGCGTCAGTTTCAGCTTTTAATATTTCAAATTCTCTCGATTAAAAAGCAAAGGTCACATGTTTTTCATCAACAACTTTGCTATTGTCTAGTGTCCTCATTAAAACAGATTTGTAGCACCCTAGAATATTTTTTCTTTAGTTCTAGTTCTGTGCCCCACAGCAGCCACAGTAATTATAAACAAAGTAAAAAAAACAAATCAGACATGCCAAGAATTCCGTTTGTTTCCAATCAATCAATCGTTTTTCCCTGACAATGAACAGCTGCTGACCTTGGGAAAGTAACTTAAGCTACAATGTTTTCCTGCACATGTATTGTGCATAGACCCCCACAGTGATGACACCTCATAAAACAAACTTTCGAGACTAATATGAAACAGGTGCATCTGTTACTGTTTCCTTTATAGGAGTGCTCATCCAAATGTGGTTTTGCCAGCATAGAGCAGCACTTTTTAACCTACAAGAGACACGTCAAGTACATCCACACACACACACACACACACACACACACACACACACACACACACACACATCTATCTATCTATCTATATATTTTTTTTCTCCAATTGAGTTTTAATTTTAAATCAGATCAGACTTGTATTGAAAAAACTTATAAAAAACTCAAAAATAAATGTGAATATTTTAAACTTGAGCAGTCAACATTCAGTATATACTCCTTTACTGTTTGTTGTATTTCTAATTAATAGTGATATTGTGTACAAGTGTATTCAAAGCATGCACAGGCTCCTGATATCACATGCATACCCATTTTGAAGATAAGTCAAAGTTGTTAAAAATGATGAGCTCTTTATATATATATATATATATATATATATATATATATATATATATATATATATATATATATATATATATATATATAATATATATATATATATATATATATATATATATATATATATATATATATATATGTATTCATGTTTCTTTTACTCAAAATTCTTTAAAAATCCACAGGCTTCATCTAAAACCTCGTCCAGTGAGAAATTGTGGAAAATGTAGTAAAGACATTTTTCAAGCAGGTATATAAAAAATAAAAATATGCATATCACCTTGCCCACTGTTTTGATTTAAGATCCACTTGCTGATTTTAATGCAAGATTTTAAACGTGATATAAAAAGCGATAGAAAGATCAAAGGAATGCGATAAAAGGCTATAACGCCTGCTGCATGTACAGTATGCAGCTGGGAACTCAGCAAAACAAATTCAGATGTTCATTTCTCTGGTGATCCTAAGTTTTCATCTTTGCAGTTTTACATGTTTTGCATTCCAACTTGAAAAATCATGTAGTTCCTCTCGTGTTGGGCTGAGCCTTCAAGCGAGGGCCTCATTTATTACTGGGTACCTTGCTAAAGACAATTTTTAAAAAGGAGATGAGAGGAACGAGTCAGGGCATTTAAAATGCGATTGAAAGAAGGGGGGTAAGGGTATGAAGGTAGGACAAATAAATCGAGGGTTATCTCCCCTATCCGGGGTGGTGTTCTGCACGGAACCCACAATGAGAATAGTGCAGAAGGAGAAAGGAGGAAAAAGTGAGATTGTACGAATATCGTAGGGAGTGTGTACAAAGAGAATGAGAAGACACGTAGAACCGCAGGCTGGGGTCAGAATGCTGGAGAGGTGCACCAGAGCCAGCGGCTACACAGGAATATCACGGTCTGCTTTTAAAACACCCTACCCAGCTCACAGATCTCAAAACAGACAACAAAAAGATGCCCCCAAACACACACGCACACAGACAACAAGCAAACACTCTCTTTGCCGTGCACATAAACTCTGACGCCCACATGCAGATTCTGTGTATTCTTGTTGTTGAGCTCAGAAGGTGGGAATGGGTAAATTCAACAATGATAGCCTCAGGGAAATAGCAAGCTAGTGGAACACATGCACTAAACGTTCTCTATATCATACTCTGCCTATCGCAATTGCTCAGGCGCACACACAGAGGGAGAAAGATGATAGCTGAAGCTTAATACAGCACCTCCATTTAATAGTGATTCATTTTACCAGCAATTTTGTTCCCTTTTTCTTTTCCTTTCCAAGTTTCAGCGATGACAAGATAGTGGAGTTGAATTGGGTAACAGCTTGTTTTTCAATCAGGACATTTATGAGAGGTAGAATCATTTATGCGCCCAGCATCCCGGGCGGATGACAGATCCCTTGGAAACACAAATTATCATGTTGACTCGCAACAAACACTGTGTAATTACATCATGGCCTGTCAAGAGGCATTAAGGAATCTTCTCCCTATCACTAAAGTAATGAGACGCTAATGCAGCTACATATGACACAGTAATTGGCAGTTTAAAGATTCTACCAAATACGCTGCCATGGAATAATTATAAAATATTGCCATTTCATAGGTTATGATATTAAAAGGGTTTTGAGCATGCCAGCTCTATTTCAATAAAAGGTTCAGTAATAGATTCACTATCAGGGACAAATGTGTCTGTTGCTTGCCGTTACATCTGTCGTATCCCCTGTGTATCAGACCTGCCTCCTATTTCATTTATATGTTTCTATTCTTAGGTCGGCAAGAAAACTGCTCTCACTTGGAGGCCCATTTGAAATCTAGCAGGTCCTTGAATGTAAAAGAGGCAAAAATGGGACAGTCGTAGTGCATGTGTTAGCACTCCACTTATCCACAAGCCATCTATGCATTGAAAAGGTCTCTTTAGGAACAGACCATTAAGGGCTGTTTGCCTTCCCAGTGTTACGTCGGAGAGAAATTGGGAGGACCCAAGCTCTTAATGGTGTTGCCCCCCTACATCGCACCTCCAGCCCTCCATCCTTAAATCTGTGGAGAATAAAGAGTGCTGTTAAACCAAACTGGAAGACAAATGGTTTTGTTCAATAGGAAGCAGCCTCAATAAATCCCCACTTAATGCAGTGGAGAAAGGCTGAAGCAGAAATAGGTGACTTTTCCACAAAGGGGGAAACCATTCATTACCTCTCAGTGGAGAGGTTGAAATACAGATTGAAGGCCAGCCTGATGGACAAGTGGGCATATGGAAGGACAAGCGCACACTGGACAGTGAGCACATGTTTCATTTTCAAGATATGTTGGAAATGGCTAACTTTTTGCCAGCGTGCCTACTGTGCATACCTGGTCAACGAATGGACTGATTTGGTGTGGGAATATGACGCATGTTGTGCACGTGTCCCGACATCACCCCCACCAAACTCAAATAAGAATGGACTATCGGAGACTGTGGTGGAAGACAGCGTGATCGCAACATGCGTCTTTCATTGTCATACATAAACATGTACACTGAGATCACACACTGACAGACTCTGCCCCATACTACACGCTCGCACATGATTTTCTGGACGAATAATTTAACTGTAGCTAGCTAAATAAGTTATAGAAATTGGAAAGGTCTCAAAAGAAATCAAGGCTAAATATACACTTGTGCCCTATGCTGACGCCTGTATCATTGGGCTTGAAAACCACTACCAATGTCCCTGCTCATCAGATCTTCATGTAAACATATTAACGTTCTTATATTTGTAATTGATTGCACATTCCAAAAAGTAAAACATCACACCGATAAAATTTAGGGCTCTTTTTTGTTTTTTATTTATTTATTTTTTTATTATTTATTTTTTACCTGTCCAGGGGCATGTCAAACCGAGTTTTGGTAATTTTGCATATGTGAGCAATCAGGCATTTTTTTAAAGGGCCGTTTGCATCATTTTGGGTGTGAAAACAGCATAGCATTCACCTTCATTAAAATCAGCGCCCTTGCTTCTTTTTAAATGTGGTGCACACAACTCTTATATGGAGACATCTCTGTGTTGAAAAGGATACAGCCATCCATATGTGACCAATGCCATTTTCACTGCGCTTGGTTGATGTGGCAACAGACTCGCGCAGGCGGGCCTCGCTAAAGGAGCCGGTGATCATCACTGGTCACTTAAATACAACTGCGGACCATATGCGGCTAACTCCATCCTGGATCGTTCATGTGCTCCTCCAACCAGAGCTATAAGATGGGCAGGAGGATTTAAAGATCAAAATAACAAAAATAACGCATTAAATACATGGATTTGTGAAATTATTGAGCGGTTGTGATATCTGCTGTTGTGATCTTCATGAGTAAAATAGGATGACACAAATGTCTGTGAAGATCTCATCCTGTGCCCTAATCAAATTCACCGAAATCTTGTTAGATCACTGAGTCACTGTTACCTCCTTACCAAAACAAATGTGTATTCCATTTCTGCAAAGAGCTTCCAAGAAGACATGGCTGCTCTAATGTTTGCAATAATGTCAACAATATTTTTCTGAATCAGTAGGATACAGGGAGGACATGTAGAGGTTCCCTACAAGCAGTGTTCCCTCTAAGTTGCGCCCCTGCGCAATTGCACACTGCTCTCACGTTCTCAGCGCACAAGAAAAGCTATGGTGCACATAAACCAAAATGCAATACAAACATATTAATTAATATCTAATGTTAGACCTCATCTTATCTGATTATTTTTTTTTTTCTAAATTCTGTACCATTTTGCATTGTGACAGCCAGTGACAAGTGTCCAGCCAATCATACGATAAGTTTCACTTACACTATTCATCCAATCAAACGCATTGACAGAAACGTTCCCTGCATATACACCTCATGCAGGTTAGCTAGCTAACAGCTAACAACATTGACGCAAGAGACGCAAATTATTCCTTGAAATGAACGAGCAGCACATCCACTCACTAAGCCAAAGTAAAAAAGAAGTGCACTTCTTTTAAGATGGAATGGCTGTTGGAGTATGTGCAAATAGAAGAACAAGCGGTAAAAGTGGGTGAGATTTTTTTTTCTTTTTCACAACGTGGCTCCTTTATTGTCAAGGTGACGAGTACAATAAACATTACGCTGTCATGTCTAAAACACTTATTGCTCAAGATATAATAATAACAAAAACAAACTTGTTGAAAATGAACAAAAATATTTGTGATTTGTTTGGCAACATTGTGCGAGTTTAGACTTCTGGCTGCCTGGTTTACTTGTACGCTTACCCAGCTTTAAATACAATAAATACAATTTTAAAAAGAATCCACAGGTCTATCTTTGATTCAATAAAATAATAAATGTTATTCCATAGTAGTTCCAAAGCTCTTCAAACAAAAATACTTTAAATAAAAGGCAAACATTACGGTAAAGAAACCGTGTTCTCTAATCTGCAATCAATCTCAGCTGCCCCTGTGATGCTGGCCCCGTGGCGCTTAAAGGGCAGTATTATGTACCTTTCTTCCTGCCTTAAAGGGGCAGTAACATATATGTCAATTGGGCCGTGAGCCAAAACAACCAACAAATAAATAAATAACGTTCTTGCCCTTGGCCATTACAAAAATTGAAATATAAAGGAATTCTGTTTTAAGGATCAAAACAATAATACTTCCAAATGCTGTGAATTGACTCCTACATGCATGTCAATCGGAGATGCATCGTTCCCCCGCATTGGTCCTGGACTACGCTTTTCACCTAAGCGATCCCTTCATAAATGATGGGATAAATACCCAAAAGCACATTACTCAGAGCCCCCCCCCCCCCCCCCCCCCACCCCCCACCCCATCCTTGCTCATTAATGACAAAACGTGAGTTGTATGATATAGGTCACTTTAGGAACGACATCAGATGTGCGCACGGTAACTCACTGTGTGCATGTCAGAAGTTGCTCACCTTGCTCCAAAGCCTGCTCAGGGAGTTTGTGTGAAATGCTCAAGCACATTGAAAATTAGAGTGAACATTGCCTACAAGGTATTGTTAGGTCAAATGGGGGCATGGAGAGTGTGTATTTGCAATAAGCAGTACATGAGTTATATTTAAACCATTAGGCATCTCATACGCACATTTAACTGAAACGTATTATCTTCACGGTCTCTTCCCTGGAAATCAACTCTTGCTGTAATACCTCAACAAAGTGGACCGGTCGTGAACTCTCCTCCTCTGCAGTGCCAGCTAACCCTCAAATGGCTGACAGAAAAGCTAGGCACACATGCATAAGTGTGCACACAGATTCACTCATACATAGAGCCAATACCCTTCCTCTCCAAGGCACCCACCCAAATCAGAGATCAAAGGCTGGATTTGTAAAGCTAATGGCTGCTGCGCTGAGCCAGGAGAGGGAATGAGAGAGGAAAACCAGGAGCGAGCAGACAAAACCGTGGAGTCCAACTGACACAGACATGCATGGACCAAGAGTTTTGATTTACCACAAATTACTGGTTCACACAATGCTGCATTTTTCCTGCCTACTACAAATGACAAGTTAAAAAAAAAGAGAGAGGATGACACAGAATATAGTGGGTGGCATCTCCAAAACACCCTGACAAATGCCACACTGAGGCTTTCACACTTTAACTTTTATTGCGTACACTTTTAGTTGAGAAACACATCCACAGATGGTGAGTATCTCTCACTCATCGCTGTGTGGGATTGATGGTGTTGAAACAGACCTTTCTCTTTGTCTCGCACATGGCGCAAGTACTGCTGCTATTCCCACAGTGCACTCAGAGGCCATTGAGATAAATGGCATGCATACAAGAAAGAGGAGAAAAAGAATAATAGGAGGGGACACAAATGTGTCTTTGCCCTGAAAAGGAACATACAAATTTAAACCATTCACTTTGCCAGTTTGCTTTGTCCAAGCATTTATAATGCTTCAAGCTTGTCAGAAGTGTTCAGTCACTCCCACTCATTACCTTGAAATTATTTCTGTCACAAAAAAAAAAACAAAGCTCCTTTTGCTAAACTCATCTGCTATGATTTCCTCATCATAGAAACACTGAAGAGCGTTTTTCAGAGCCTATTTTTGAAATCCATAGCATTGATACTGAATCCCACATATTAAACCGTTCATATATTACCTTCTTCATTCTTGGCTTTCTGTTTCCACATCTCCTAATTAGGAGTCATTTTGATGGCAAGCGGCTGGTTGCTGGAGTGATGAGAAAGGAAAAGCAGCTTTTGCATACATTAGTGGTGGAACAAGGCCAAAATGCTAGATTTCTCCTGGTGACACCAACAGGGTGACTTCATTATCATGACAACAAACAAGCAAAATGAGCAAAAATAAGTGTCGGAGCAGCAGAAATGTGCTGGTAGCCGGTTAAATCTTTCCCCCGGAGTGCCAATACCTTTTTCACCGTGTTAATAAAAGCAGCTCGTAGTTTCAAATTGAGATTGAATGGTTTTGCGTCTTTGTACAGAAAAGAATATAAACATAAAAGGATCCATTCGCATATTTCAGCCACACCAAAGCCACAAACATACCTGTTTGACTGCCACGGAGTTAGCCAATGTGTACTGCCAGAAGATACATTTTCTTTTTCACCCATCACCAAGACTACCATCACTCATCATGATGTGACACTGAGGCTCCTTCATATCCCCAAGAGAGAGGATGAGGAAGAACATGATGCAGAGGGATGAGGGCCAAAGCCAGAGCTCTTTGTCAGGTGACAAAAGCTTTCCAATGCAACAATAGCTATCAATCATTCTCCCTGCCTGTCGGATTATGCGGATCACTATATGGCAGCAGTGGTATTCATGGCATCGGAGTGTTTATGGCAAAAGTGTATGTTTCAAGACCTGTATGTGAGCCTGCAATAGCAGATCACTAGTATTCTCCTTACATGATAACGATACCATAAATGAAGACAAGATGTCTCACTCAGAGGTGAGAGTGATGCTACAGTTTACACTAAACACTATTTGTGTGCACTTTCAGTCAGGATTGATAGAACAATCCTCTATTTTGTTGATGTGTGTGGAACACACAAAGGGTGTTTGAAAAGTGTTGGCATTGTGTACGTATAAGAAAAGCGCTTGAGCACCTTTGGACCAAGTGTTAACTCTTATAGGGACTTTATTGAAAAAGATATTTCAAAAAATCTGTTATCCCTTTTAGTTTTTCTAATGCTTAAACGTTTCATACATCCCACATACAGCACAATTAAATGTATCATGAATCAGGTACTGTACTGTAAAAAGTTTCCATTCATCCATCCATTGACCACTTATCTCTAGTAATATCATGGTTGATAGGTCCTTTCCATTTCTTTTCCTTTCCAGTCAAATACCCTGAACTGGTGTTCCTGTAAGTGTATATGAAGATTTTTCCTATTATTATTATTATTTAAAATGATTATGCATTTAAAGGCTGGAAAGTTTTATTTGTAGAGGACATATATCAAAGTTCCTTCATATTACTTGTGTGGTGGTACCTTCAGAGCAAAGTGGAGAAAGCAAAGCAGTTTTGTAGGGTGTGTCATCAAAAACAAGGCAAGACTACAGATCTGTTGAAGGAGTAGCACCCCCAGAAACTTGCACAGCCTGAAAATAATCAATGTTAGCTAGCCATGACTAAATAGTCATTCATGCACCAAAAAAACAGCAGCAAGCAATTGTGTCATCTTAATTTGATCATGCACATTTCCAAAGTGCAATGATGTCAAAGCCTTATGCAAGATCATACGATTTTTTTTTCATTTATACGTTAGGTGTAATGATTCTTCTTGAGGGTCCTTTATTAGTAAGTCACTGTGTGTGTGCGTGTGTTTGCGTGTAATACACACATATACACACATGCACACCCATATATATATATATATATATATATATGGTTTATTCGTATTTACTACAATTCAGAATCAATGTAAAATGCCACGAAATTGAAATTGTAAATAAAAAAATAACATCTTAATTCAAATACGCTTCCTGTGGGCTTCTGTATAGTACGTTTAGTGGACGCACAAAAACAAATACTGTATGGAGAAAACTGAACTGGACCAGTCATCATTGAAGGCAAAGATTTAATGTCTTACAGTAGAGTGGAAAATGAGGGGTTCATCTCCAACATGCAGACAGCAGAGCCAAGGTACATGCTACCATCCCAAAGGTTTTTCAACGGAGGCAGTTAAGGCACAGCTTTACCAAGAGACTGAAAGAAAAGACCGGTGCCTTGACCCAAACAACCCAAGTGGTACTAACATGTGATACATGGAAATCAAGAGCAATGTAAGTCTTTTGCAAACTCTTGTGATGAACAAAAACCACATGGTCGAAAATTTAAATACAGTGGGCCCACGTGTTACTAGATTAATCCGTTCCGCGGTTGGGCTCCTAAGGCGAATTCACCGTATGGCAGGTAATTCAAACCTGTTAAATAGCTAATGCGTTTAGAACCCCAGGTAAAAACATCACAATTGTACATAAAATAAATGCAATTACCCAAAAACGCCCGCAGATAGAGACAAAACAACACAAATACAGCCAACACCCTATGGTCGTGAGAGTTGTTTTTGTTCCAAAACCGGGAAAATACCGTAGAGGGGACGAAAAAACTCAGTATTTCACATCGAAACATGAAGAAAACGTAAGCCAGGGACGCTGTAACATGGGGGTCCACTGTACAACATTTCCCCATGTTGCTAATCTATGGGCTTTGACCATCACGGATCTGGTATTTGTGACTGATAATGCTTCCTGTTCGTTCCGGCTTTTGTCCCTGGATATTAGTTAGGAAAGTCTTCTCTCCAGAGTCGGAGTTGCGTTTGGGGTCGCAGCCCTTGGATGTCGACCAGCTGCAACCCATGGTGGAACAAAAAAAGATGACTGGGAGGCAGGGTTTACACTGCAGCGCTCACTTTTATTTTAACAGTTCATTCTCCTGCAGTATTTACTTTTATACCGTGACAGTACAAAGCTCTTGTTTGCCCTCTGCCACACCTTAGAGCTTTTAGCTATACATCCAGGCACCATACTTGCAACATCCCAATATGCTACACAAATTAACAAACTGGTACACATTTCATTCTCTACCCAACTTTGCTGTTTACATGGCCAACTTGGTGCAAAATATCTCCTCCTTAACTTTGGAGCCAAAACAAAACGGAAAGGCCTGGTGGAGGTCGGCTGATATTTACTCTTGCACGGGGTGGTACGGAGGCTGTGTAGGGGAGGTACAAAATTCTTTTGTTTTCATAAGAATTCTTCAATTCATATTTATCTGCTTGGACAGGGCTGATGTGAGAGAGCAAAATGAGCATGGATCAGTCCGATCGATGGGACTGAGGTGGAGAGGGTGAAAGCCTTCAAATTTCTCTGCACCTACATCGGAGAGGATCTCACCTGGTCCCACCACACTCGACAAATCATCAAGAAGTCCCAACAGAGTCTGTACTTTCTGCACAGACTGAAGAAATTCTGAAGAAAGACTCTTGACAACTTCTACAGATACACAATCCAAAGTGTCCTCTTCACCTCCATCACAGTCTGGTACGGCAACTGCACGACACAAGACAGGAAGGCTCTCCAGCATGTGATCAAGACCTCACAGTGTATCTGTGGAGCAGCCCATTCATGCAAAAAAAAAGCATTGTATGTTGTTTTTTAAATTTGTTTGTTTTGCTTGATTTGAAGTTCAAAAATAAAGTTTTTCATATCATATCACATCAATGCAGAACAATTTACATACCAGGGTTCTGAGGAGAACATGCAATATCAAGGGCAGGACACATCCTCAAAACGACTTGTTTGAAATGCTGCCATCAGGCAGTCGCTACAGGAGCCTGAGAGCCAGGACTGCCAGACTGGCAAACAGCTTCTACCCACAGGCCATCCGTATTCTCGACATATCCCTCATAAACTAATCTGCCTCCTACTGCACGCATAAAAAAGAAAAAAAATCATGATATTCTGCTCTTAATATTAGCACCATTGTCTCTGATTGCCGTTCATTGCTATTTATTTATTGCTCGATTATGGAAGGTATTCTGCTGCTCGGGGAGTGAACAGAACAATAATTTCATTGTATGGTACAACTATACCTATGACAATAAATCTCTTGAATCTTAAAATGCATCAACGAAGGAAAATAACACTTTGCCAGTGTTTAGGGTGAGGAGTCAATACTGCACAGTGGTGGGCTGTCAGGGCCAGCAAGGCCATCTCTGCTGGCCTAATATAACCCGACATTATCATAATAATATAACTATAATAAGAGTCAATTCCATTTTAAATGTATTTGTACTAAATACATATACTGTATTTTCCGCACTATAAGGCACACCTAAAAGCCTTACTTTTTTTAAAAAAAGCTGATGGTGCGCCTTATAATCAGGTGAGCCTTATATATGGATCAATATTGAGATTGGGATTCGTAGATGGGGAATGAACTGATAAAGTAAGCTTTACCTGTTTCTTTTGTGTGTTTACCGTTGAACAAGGTTGGTCATATTGACATTGAGTTATTATGCTATTGAGAGTTCAGAATTATTATTTCAGTTATTATTGTTGTTACTTTGAGTATTACTATACTGTAATTGCACTGGAGGAAAAGTTCCCTGATATAAATGTTGCACTACATGTTATACCTTGCTCTTAAAAGATAAACTGTCACGGAAATACTAATAAAATATAACATAGGACTGTTGTTTATTCATTTTGGGAATGAATGGAGTTGTCAGAAAGCTGGTTTGTAATCTACAAATAAAGTTTGACTGCTTCAACTGTTGGGCCTTATAAGTTTTAAAATATGTCATTAATTGAAGGTGCACCTTATAATCCGGTGCGCCTTATAATGCAGAAAATATGGTATTTGATAAAATTATTCTCCATATTCTCTTCTTTTCGTCTCATATTATATCCATATGGTACGTTTCCTCGTATGTGCTGTATGTGTTTGACAGCTGCAATAGCCAATCGACCCAAAAAAATGCCTTCAGGAAACCTCACGTACAAAGTTACGTGAGCGGACGGTCACAACAGGAAGGCAGTGCTATACTGATCCACCATGTTTAATGGTGGAAGCAGTTAAATAAAGAAAAAAACATGTTGCTCAACCAGTTAACGTTCGTGTTAGCGTACATCGAAGCCAGACCCACAGATGCTTTTATCTTGTTGTTTTTTTGTTTTGTTTTTGTTTTTTTAAACCCACAATGACTGAAAAAGAGCAAAACGGGAATTGGACCGATGCGACTTTCAGCATTGGCATCCATGTCAATAGAAAATGATTTATTATTAGAAATGAAACGCGAAGATAAACTCTACAAGCTGGATTTTGTATTGAAATAACTTGGGGACAGGCGTTTTGGGTGAGTTAATATGTTTTTGTCATTTTATGTCATTTATATTCAATTGTCACGTTTGTTTAGCTTTAGTTGTAGGGTTTTATTCATGTTTCTGTTCCATTCGCGTCTCCCTTTATTGTCTGCATTCTCGTTTGTTTGATTTGGTCCACGTTGCTGGTGATACTTTGTCCATCAAGTTTTGCTCCCGTTCGGTCCAGCCTCATTTCCTTGTTAAAACATCTATTTTGAGCCACATATTTCTCAGTTTTCCTGCATTTTTTGGATCTTGTTTCTTCTTACTCCCAACTCACCATGCCCAGACATGATACTTATATTCAATTACAATTTGTAATTTAGCGTACAGTCTTGTTAAAGTTTGCCTGCTCTACGTGGACTTTACAAAACTTTGTGGACAAATAATTTGAAATTATTACTTATTCTAAATTCTGGCACATAGAATGATAAATTTTAGTTGCTGATGCGGGTTTATTGATGTTTAAATGCTCTGAAAAATAGCCTGTATAGCCCAGTAATGCGTATGAGAGGTCGAATCACTGAAGGCCTAAGTGTGAAATCCACGGACCGCCACTGATATTGTAACATGGTTAAAAACTCCAAAAAGTTGACTTTTCATGACAGGGCCCCTTTAAATTTTATGGACCGTGTGATCACATGAAATTCGCCAGCCTGCATGCAACCAAACCCTTCCTCGTTTAAATGATGGTGGAAGATAGCATGGCCCCACAAAAAGGTGCCTGCTGCTCTTCACGTAGCCGACTGACTTCTAAGATTTGTTTTATTTTTCTACTGCCCATGTTAATAAAATATTATGTTCAATTACGTTTAGTGTAGTTGTATTCGTTTTCAGTAACATTGTTTTAAAAGTGGCCATTTAAAAGCAATTATGTCAAGTTGGTTGTGAGCCGGCCCACAAAAGGAATGCACTTGTCTCAACTGGTCCTTGAGAAAAAAAAAAAACAGACATAAATGTAGCTTTTATTATGTAGTTTTAACAAAAAGAATGTTTGTGTGAATGAGTTGAACAGTTTAAAGTTGAAATGTTTTAAATTGCTCAAAAATATAGGAATTATTATTTATTAAACAAAACAAAAACAATCATTGTTGTCTTTTAATTTGCAGTTTTGAAAAATAATGCAATAGGAATAATGTGAGCAGTTTAAAGTATTTTGCGTTGGCTAATACAAGGAGGAATTACATAAGAAAAATATAAGGCATATAGTAATTGTTGGCTGAGCTTCGTAAGTTCAGCTGAGATAGAAATGGATTCTAATGTTGGGGATTCATCGAACCAGCAGCCAGTTGTCATCTATTTTTGGATTTGACATTTCACAACTGGACTGCACAGGAAGAGCAATGGTGTTTTTTGCGAGCCAGTTCATTTAATGGGTAAGGAAGCACATTGGCAATGACCTCTAGATACACTCTCATTGAGGTCAAAGTTCAAGGTGAGCACAATGTAAAACAATGAAACTGGATGGTGACTGAAAGGAGAGGAGGGCTTTTGGCAAAAATCAATGTTTGGCCGGTGGTAGTTCTCCTTCTCAATCAGCCACTATGACAGCTGCTCCAGATGGCCATTGGGCAAGATGGCTGTCAGACCATCAGTATCATCATTACCCATAAGGCTCTGCTCAGTCAAAAGGTCAAGTTGTGGCCTCTGCAGTTTTGTCAGTCTGTAACACTACGGAAGCAACAAATATTGTTAATATCATCCGTTTGACACCTATCAACAATATGAGAATTTCATATTTGAAGAGTCAGAAAACGTGGTAAAGTAAAAGCATGCAATTACTTCCACAAATAGTTATGCCATCACGACTTTTTTTTTTCTTTAGTCTTAGTGTTACATAGTCAGAAGCAGGTGTTTTGTTTGATCTCATCATCATCTATCACTGGACATAAAAACTCAGGTTGCAGGACAAGCCTTCAAGGAACCATCATCTGATGGTGTTCATGGCCGGCGGCCTGTTTTTTTTTTTTTTTTCTTACTCTTTGAAGGGAAGATGACCCCTGTGACCTCTGTAGCTACATTGGACTGATCAATCTGAGAATGTCAAGTCACCGGAGGGCCAAGGGGTCATGCAGGGGACTGCTGAATGGCCTTTATCGGCTTTACTGAGAATCCTGTTGTGAAATGAGGTAAGAAAGCACAATAAAGTATGAAATTATCATGCCTCTGTCTTATCTGTCCTCAGTATAATGAGAAATTTCATGTACAATTTAATCAAACATTATATTGAAGTCAGCACTCATAAATGACTACAATTTTAACTGATTGAATTTGAAATCAAAACATCTCTTTTGTTGAATAAGTCTCATATACGTTTCTATATAAAATTTTTCATGACACTGGCCAAAAAGAGACGCTGAAGGCAAAGTTCTGTGAAGTCTACGTCCTGGAGTTTTCCAAAAGCAAAACATTCATGACGTTTACCTCGTTGACTTGAGAAGGGGTCCATGTGTTGGCACCATTTATGAACAGGGAAACAAAGTAGGTGTAAATATTGTCTTGGTTGTCTTGATGGAATTTGGTTTCTTTCCTTTGACAAATACCTTTATTTGTAGAGCCCCAAAAAACATTCCCACCATATATGACAATGCGCATAAATCTTTCAAATTATCATACATTATATGGTTTAGTGTAACACTCTCTAGTAGTAAGTAAGTAAGGCAGGGGTGCATACTGTATTGCCAAGCCAATAAAGGAAAAAAATATTTTTATCTTAATTAAGATTAACTTCCATTCCATAGCATTAACCACCAATTAATTAAATAGAGATTATGAAAACGAATCCCCAAATACATATTTTTGGTGTTTTAATTAAATGGTGGCATGGTGAAAGACTGATTAGCATGTCCATCCCACAGTTCCTATGTGGAGTTTGCATGTTCTTTCTGTGCCTGCGTGGGTTTACCCCATGTACTACGGTTTCCTCCCTCAATCCCAAAAACATGCGTGGAAGGTATTGGATCCTCTAAATTGACCTTAGGTGTGTTTGTGAATAGTCATTCATCTCTGTGTGCCCTGCCATTGGCTAGCAACTGGTTCGGGATGTCTCGCGCCTTCTACTCAAGGACAGCTGAGTTCGACACCATCACGCAGGTGAACCTGGTGAGAAAGAGCAGCTGAATGGATGGATGAATGATTCCAGTTACTATGTTGCGACATTGTTGTTAGACTGAGAAAAACAAAACAAAACAAAACAATCAAGCAGTTCAAATGACATCATTTTAACTACGAAGCTGAGGTATCAGAGACCTGCAATAAACACTTCACTACTGCTGTTATATTTCATATGGAAGCCTTAACTGAAAAAAAAACAAAATCTCAGTTTCATTTGTTTGCCACAATGGACGTTGCCATGGTTGTTTACCGCCAAGCTCTTTGTACGCTTGTCAACAATATATGTGATCTTTTTAACAAACGTTCAAAAATGCCAAAACATAAGTCCTAAGAAACAGGTGTGTTCATACTAGCTCTTGAAAACGTACAAGGAGATACTAAACATAACCATTCTGACAAGCTACAGAACTTCTACATTGCTTATGCATGGTAAAAACCAATAGGATCAATGAAGCACATAGATATTTAGATTAAATTGTATAACCAATAAGCACATACCATGATTATGCAACTGGAAAGCACAGTCAATTTTGGGAACATTGTTCTAAGATTTATTTAAAACTAACACTTATTCAATTTGAGCTACTGCTTGTCCTCATGAAAGAGCCTATCCCAAATGAATTTGGCTCGAGAGCTTGGTTGCCAGCGAATTGTATGTTACTGTAACTGTTTATTGATTGGAAATTGTTTGTAGAATGAATGCCTGCCCTGACAATGACCCCAACCCACATTGTGAATGACAATGGAAACATATGCCACGTTCCAAAAAAAAAAAAAAAAACCAAAATCATCAAAGGCCACATTGAATTGGATTGACACGTGATTTCATTGTTTGCAACTGAAGTTGCAACAATGAAATTAAATCCTTTGAAAATATCATAAACATCATCCAAACTGGTACAAAGATGAACAAGCCCCGATCATGCTGAAAAAAGAAGAGAGACCACAATAAAACAAAAAACTCTAAAAGCTATTGCCCTGCTGAGAGAATCTAGCCAAAACAGTTACGAGAACAAGGGAGGCGAAAGCCGACAAAGGGGGTTGTATTATTGTCCTCTTTGCAATCTTCGGTGAGGTGGGAGGGAGCATGTGCTATGTTATTGAAATCGCCGAGTCCTGAAGCACTCTAGTGTGATTCTCATTAACTAGCACAACGTTTGCCGTATTTCCTCTTTATTATTAAAACAGCAGTTTTGTTTTTGCTTCTTTTCTGCAGACCTAAAGAATGTCCTAATTTAATCAACAAGGGTAGGCAAGCACAATAACAAAAAATATTATCAACAATAGCACCATGGCCTCCGGTAAATTTCATGGAAAAGAGAGCATGCCTGAAAAGAGGAAACGTGGTGTGAGTATTCCTGCATTTGTGTGTGCGCGTGTCTGTTCAGCATGTTTAATGATTTTACGTGTCAACTACCAATAATAGCTGATAAACAGGCATTGTTTGTGGACCTTAAAGAAAGCCACTGTGACCATCACGTGACCAAACTCAACAACCAAGCTCAGTCCTCAGTATTTTGGCAAACTGACCCGACTCACACCAAACATCACTGTGACACTCCTACACTTAGATGCACACACACATTCACTTGTTGACATCAGTATTTTTCTAGGAAGAATGACCTCAGGCTCACCCTATCATAGTCCATCTGACCTCTTTTTTCCCCCATGACCTCTGGATAACCCCACAGACAACCCTGTGACAGAAGCCTCTTTTGTATGCAGCCCACCCTACATACTGTAAATACTGCAAATGTGAAAATGTATCCCTAAATACATCCCCTCAAAGTGACCTTTTACCAGACACATTGATGTTAAACAATACAGCAGAAGCTGATCATGAAAATTTACACCGTAATTTCAATAGGACATGATGAAAGGATGAAAGGATAGAAAAGAAGTATACTGACAAAGTCAAATTTAATGTCTGGCTACAAAAATGAATACTTAGTTTATCTTGTTTTGTACTTGATCTTTTTTTTTTCTTTTTCAAACTGGATCCAATTAACTTGTGCATGTGTGCATTGTGTTACGCGTGTATAATGTGCAGAATCACAGCATTTGGTTACTTAGCCAAGGGGGTGGGGTCAAGAGGGAATTTTAATCACATTTTTTTTAAATGTTTCCTACGTCCAATTAGGCTTTTTCATAATCTTACCTGAAAATAGTCACTCTGGCCTGTTCCTCTCGAACAGGGATCTGAAAATGGCAGCTCCAGAGCCACATGCGGCTCTATCATCCTTATTTTGTGGCCCTGTGTGGCTTGCGAATTAAATAATGCTTGGTTCATACCCAGTATGGACAACGAAACAAACAACACATTTGAATAGCAGTCAACGAAGTCCGCGTGCTAGAGCAATAGTCCGACACCTAGGACGTGTTTGGAGTGACGGGACACGAAAGTAAAAGAGGAAAGATCATGAAATTTGTATTGTATTTTTCTTTATTCGCTCAGTCGCTCACTTGGCCTATGTATCCAAAGTACAGTACGCATGCTGCATTCACGTAACACCAGTAAACAGCAATTCTTAAAGGGACAGTGTGTTCGATGTAGACAGTTTTTCAGTAAAAAGGAATAAATTAAATAATTGTAAATTTCAAAATTTGCAAATGAATGTGTTCTTAATGACCAGCATGACGTTTTAAATATAATCATAGGTCTAGTTATCGTTAAAGTAAATTACTTGGGGGGTGGCACTTCTCCGGAGGCGGCCACGTTTGTTTTAGTTACGGACAATGGTAAATGCATCACCTGCAGCACCTCCTACTATCCCTGATGAAAAACTGTCTAAATCTTACACACTATCCCTTTAAGTCGACATAATGTGGCTTTAGGACCCCTGTGTGTGAACAAGAACGGACTCAGACGTTTAGCCTGCTTGCTAACAAAAGCTGCTGTAAGCAACTCTTCTGCCACCTACAACCCAACTGACTTCCTCAAATATAGAAATATATCTGTTGGCAAAAAGTGTTTGCGGCTCCCAGTGTTGTCTCTTCTGCGAAAACTGAGTCAAAATGGCTCTTTGAGTGTTAAAGGTTGCCGACCCCTGCTCTAGAATATGGTACATAGGCCAACTAATGTCAAGTCGTAGTGAGTAGAGAGCATGCATAATTCAAGACTTTATTATAAAATCTTGTTTGCCAGTCAGGTGTAACATGCTGGTAATAATGGGAAGGCGGGGAAACATTGCAAAATTTGTGCACAATGCAATAGCTCCATCATATTTGAAATGCAAACTGACTCTTGTGGTGAGAGACTGGTGGGAGTTGGAGGTGCACTGCAATGGCTTCTGGGAGTAGAAAACAAACAGCGCTGTCAAAACAAATGCTTTAATGCCTGCAGAGGCTGTCCTGCACTCTGCAGTTAGCGAGGCTGGTCCATATACCACCCTGCCTAATGGGCTAATATAGATGAGGCCTTTTTTCTGGTGGTTTTGTAAGCCCAACTTTACATCAAAGACCCTTGAGTAATTGCTGATAAGGGGTTAATAAAACATTAATGCTTTTTGTAATTAACTACAACTCTGAGATACAGTACACCCCCTTTGCAAACACCTCTCTCACTCACCCCAAGCCATATCTTGTCTTCTTTTCATGTCACATTGTGCTGCTTCGTGCCATCTTGCCTTTTTTCTGGGGTTGAAGAGAAATCATTAAAAGAGAGCATAGGATAGGCCAGAAGGGAACAAACACAGGCCTAGCTTTGTTTATCCTGCTCTAGAGAAAGACGGGGTGGCGGGTTTTTAATTAAAGGCTTCTGAATATTAATTTGGAAGGGTGATGGAGGCTCCAGCAAGGTCAAGATAAAAAACAAGAGCTTCATCACACTGACTTTTACAAGAACTGAGCCTCCAGAAAACAAAACACGCTCATTAATTGTCTCACGTAGGCCACAAAGAGGTTCGGGCAAAAGTAACGTTGCATCATCAAAATGGGAATTATTGTTGTTTTCTATTACCTGAGACAAGTAGAAGAAAAACATTTTCTGGCTTAAGCGCTTTATGTATTGCTTATTGTGTAACCTACATACACTACTCACAATAAGTTAGGGGTATTGTTATTTGCCTGAGAGTTTTTTTCCTATTTCATCTGAATTTTAATGAAATAAATTCCGCAAGTGCTACATGCACTTCTGCCAAGTCACATAGGGGTGAGATACCATCATCCAGTCTCTGCTTCAGCTGGTCGCAGGCGTGTTCTTTTGGGATTCAGGTCAGAGGACAACGCCATACCATTTGAGGCATTCCGAGTTCCAGTAATCTGTGACAGTTTTCACATTATGTGGTGGAGCAATATCATCCATGAACAGAAGGTTGGTGGAGTGGTGGTTGAATATTTGGAGGATCATTTTGGATTACGTCTCAGAGGTAAAAATGTGCAGTGAGTAAGCCATAGACAAGAATCACATTTATTTTGCGCTGACTGGTGATGCCTGCCCAGACTGTTGCACCTCCTCCAACAAACTGAACTGTGGGGACCATGTTCACCTCTGCAAATCACACTCCAGCCACACTGATGACCATCGGTTCGACGAAAAGGTGACACGGCACGCATCAGTGAATAGGACTAGAGCATGGCCACATTGTCTTGATCGTATGCTCCCGTGACCACTGCAAACATTTGCGATGGTTTCTTGGTGTCACTGATGTCACCTTTACCAGTCTGGCAATCAAGCCAATGCGGTGGAGTCGGGTGCGTTGCTTTTTCTGGATATTCTAGTACCCCTTACATCTTGTGAACAACCCTGCAGCTGTGTGGCAGCTGCATAAGGAGAGCATAGGTCCTTGTTGGCCTTGGCAATGGTCCCATTATGTACAACACACTGAAACCATTTCATGAAAAATCGTAAAATCAGGTGTGTCTATTACCCCAATACAATGGCCTACAAATTCATAATTATTTTTGGACTGCAAATCCGATTTGATTTGGTGTACCCTTTGTAGTAGCATCTTACAAGACATTTCATATTATTTATGTGGAATAATGTTTTATGAATTTGTGTACAGTATAAAAAAAATCTTCCAAAGATGACTGATGTGCTGAAATCCAAACAGTTTTGTAAATGTTCTCCACTGGCCACAGACTACAGTCATCAAATTAATGATTCTATGATTAATGATGGTGCGTTGCAGAAGGTAGACTGCTCAGTGTAAAAATGGATACATCTTAACTTCTGTGCCAGTGCAAGTATAGTTTAACATTTGTGAATTTGGTAAAAAGGCAATGTCTCACTGGGCGTTCCTGCGGACCACCCCTCCGCATGCAACTGCTAATTTGACTAAGACTAAATATTAGATAACATATAATGTGATTTATTATGTGCCACAGGTCATGTAAAGGTGATTTTAATGGATTAGATAAGTCTGGTAGATGTCATCAAATTCCATTCATAAATAAGACAATATCATGGGACAATCCTTCTGAATTATCGTGGAAATTATGTTAGCACCCCTGTGACTGCAGCAAAGGAGGGAGAGGGAGAATCAGACAATACGCACGTCGAAGGCTGTCTCCGTTTGACATGAACGAGAGAAGCTCCCCTTGAATTATTGTTTAGCTCAATTAATAAAACAATGTGATCATTGTCATTTCAGAACCGTTTAAATAGCACTATTGGTGTGTGTGGGTGTGTGTGTGTGTGTGTGGTGTGCGTGCTTGCATGTCTGTCTGTTAAATGACACCATGGTTGAAGGTTGTCTCCATTATTGTTACAGAGAGGATAAATTTCTCTGAGTCACTGAAAGATTATTGTCTTGAGTGGGGGGGTACGGTCATGGTCGCAAGGTAATCTCTAATTGCATGTGTCACATACATAGCCAACGACATGATCCGCAGCGGAAGATCCTTCAGTTTACTTTTATGAAAAATGCCTCTGTCATGCATGGACCAGTCCATTTCTTTTTGTGCAATCCCAAAACTCTCTTGCGCTTTGTACATCCTGATTTTTGATGCAAATGAGGGATAGCGCCAGGATAAGTGGAGAATCATTCTGTCCCAACATGGTGCACAATGACACAAGGTCCCTGTTACGCCCAAACATAACATGTGCAAAGTCGAGGAAAATACCAAAACATAGAAAATGCCACTTAGTTCGACTGTGCTTTGCAATACATTGCACTCTACATGAAACTTGGGCCTCATATTTTGTCTATAATAGTCAACTTGCACTTTCAAATGATTTATTGTTTTTCTAATTGTATACATTCATAATACCTACCTACCTTCCTCAACAAGAATATTAAACAACATATATGCCACAGCTATGTTCAACACATTTGAAAATGAACTGTTGAATGAGCCAATTGTGAATGATCAGTAGCTATAGTTGTTATTTATATAATAGTTGTTCTTAATACCCCTGAAATTTTGTTGAAAAGTACTGTAAGTAAGAGAGTCATGCACACGACACAAAGACGCAAATAGAAACACACAAGCAAGAGCTCTTTCTATTGGCAAAGCACACAGAGACACAGCCATGCAACTCTATGCAGTGGATGAGACCGTGGGAGTGTGTGGTTAATATTTAACAAACAGGAACAGAAATAGATGGTTTGTGTGTTCAGTGCTGAATGGGTTTCAGCAGTGGCCTCTGTGGTGCATGAAACATTTAACACTCTGAAAACAGTAAATCATAGAAAATAGGAAACTGAAGTTTCGGAGGATAGACTTGTACAAAAATGGATTTGATGAGGGATGAACGGATTCTGCTGATTGTTTTTCCAACACTGCAAATATTGACCTTTTTTTGCTTTTGATTTTACAATGAACATTTTATTGAAATACTAATATACACTATTGTTCTCATCTGTTCTCACTTGCTATGCATATTATGGGATAAATAGCCCTGTTTTAAAGCAGTCACATCACAATTGTCTCTCCAAAGACTGTTAACTTCAAGGGCAAAGGATAAAAACGTGAAGCAAAATTGTCCTGTTTTGCTTTGGTTTTTTTGCTCTTCCCTGCCTTCTCGACCTGGCACATGTGCTACCTGTGCGTATGATAAATCTGTTCTTTCTCATAATCTATGTGATTCAAAATGTGATATATGTGAGCATGAACTTTGAATTATGGCCGCAACAGCGCATCGTAAATCTCTCCTCCCAAACTCCAACTGAGTATACAATCTCACACTCTTTGGTTTGGTCCACTCATAAATCTCTTCAAACTGGAGCAGGGGTGCACACTGTTTCTTTCCAAGACTCTTTTTCACAGAAGTTGCAGACTACAGGTTAGACTAAACAACGCGAGGGAGCCCTGCCACCTTTGGGAAGCACGCATTTGAAAGCAACAAAGTAAAGGATCTGAAGAGGATAGCTTTCTCACAAAAAACTAAAAGGAAAACATGGAAATAAATATTTGGATTGTCAGAATAAATTTAGAGGATTCAGTTCATACAAATATGATTTTGTCTGCTTAATGAATTAAATTTCAAATAAATAACTGTTAAAAAAAAAAAAGAAAAAGGATAGAAAAAAATAGAAACAATCAAATGTCCCAAACACGGGAGCTTGGAAGAGCATGGTGTGATTTTCCAGGTGGCTGACAGTTTGGGTCAAAGCCAAAAGGGAACCGAGTGGAATCACACTGTCAGCACAAATAACCAAAATGGTGAGAGGACAAAGGCTCGAGTTAGTTACAGCTGAAAACATAAAAAAAAAAAAAAAGATGCAACCACAAAAACGAAAGCATTGTTACATTTTTATGTATTAAAGTGACTCTGCTAAAAGTAATGTTGCACCCTGAGTATGCGAGTTAGCATGAAATCCATCTGCAACACCCTCAAAAAAAGAAAGATCATGTGGCAAACAGTAACATCCATGTGCTTGTGACTGCGATTGAAATATTATGTAGCTTAAAATATTATTTAATATTCTAATAGATTTGGCTTAAACCAAATGTTAACGATATTAAGAGCTGTTGAACTGTTGTTACTGTGCCACGATAGTGCTAGTGCAACTTTAACCAAAGTATTTAGCACAGTACCGGCCACTTGATTGCGATATTGAAAATTGGTTTTCGGTCAGACAAGTTTTGCAACAAAACGAGGGACACACTACGCAAAAAAGAATAAAGGTTCTGTAGGTGAAAGCCTTGGTTGCGTTTTATCCCCAAAAAGAACTGAAAGATCTCAGGGGTGCTCTTCTTTCCCAATCCACTGTAAAACGCATAACTGAGTGAAGTGTCCCCCCTTTGGGTGAATTAAGCCTGCAGTAACACCTGGCGACAAAAAGCCTCGCAAATGAGCACAACGAAACAATTTTTTGCAGTCGGTCAGAATGCAGTATAAGTCTGTCCGCTTTACATTACCTTACAGCAAAATAACTGTTGGACATACGTATGAGAACCAACTTAAATTTCCTGAAAGCTACTGTGAGCTCAAGTTTTTGAAGCAAATAAATTGAAGACCAAATTCAAAGAAATGTGTGTGTTTTTTACATTCTTCACAAAAGCTCAACTGTGGGTATTTGGTTCATTGGTATACATTGAACTGGTATTCAATGTCTTGCCAAAATTTTCTCCAGCTACTTAGTCTTCCTTTCAAATTTCAAAATAGATGTTGGGGTAATTTGAGTTTCAAACTTGCCTCAGATCCCAGTGATGACAGCGGTACAAACAAACAAACGATAACAGTGTCAGGATGCTTGAGTGAAACAGAGTCCACAAACATACATCAGCATTTGAGTGCTACTCCTTTAGTTTGTTAATTTCAATAAATCTGACATGTATCTTCTCATACTCTGAGTTTCAAGTCCTTGCTGTGGCCAGAGAAAGCTGGCAGATGGTACCGCAAAAAAGAAGCCGTCTCCATCCGTAAAGAAATTGTGCTTAAACTATTGGAATTTTTGCATTCAATTATATTAGTTATGCAATCATTCATATTCCTTCATATGAGATGCAGTAATTGTCAAATCAACGTAATGTTCCAGATAGTAAATCAGCCTCACTCTTTCTACTTTGTTCCCCCAAATGGCAAATGGTGATTTTCTTCTCCCTATCAAACAGAGCCACAGCTTGCGTTCAGTGAACTGATGCACCTGATATGGTTCATTATGACTGTCATTTCCACTTCTGTTCCTAGTGGTGCCACTGCAGCCATTTGCTGTGGCGCTGTATAGAGTAATTAGTGTGAGTGTGTTACTGTGGATATACGGGATGCAGTCTTGTCGCCTCCATTTCAACTGACATTCATCGCTCATCAGTCCACTCACAAATGATGATGATCAACATACGGCGCATCATCGAAGCTAATGAGATGCGCTTTGCTGATGAAAGCCATTCGTCGAAATTCAAGCGTAGAAAAAAAAGGCAGAGGAACAGAGCGAAAGAGAACCAGGGTATTAAAAAAAAAAAAACTAAACACGAAGGTGCCTTCGGACAGCACTCATTTTTCAATCTAATAGCATTAACTAAGATTCATTAACCACCAGCCATCGTTGTCTTACACAAATGTTAAATGAGTTTTTGTGGGTTTTCTGGTTGTTTCCATATCTTGTCTGGCAATTCTTAAGCGTTTGAAGAGATTTTGTTCATTTGTTTTAATGACTAATAAGGTTGAAAAATCATCTGGGAGGTAAGTCCATTTATACCATTCTACATAGCCAGTGACCAATAACTTGCTCCTGGAAATGTGGCTGTGGGGGTGTGTGTGTGTGTGTGTGTGTGCATGCATGCATGTGGGTGTTGCCTGTGCAGACGGGGCGCTCATCATCTCCTGGAAGGATTGATATGAACATTCTGTCACTCATGGACGGCACAGATGGCTAATTTCCGGAAAAGAGCAGATTTGAGCCAGGTTTTGAAGAGAAAAAATAGAAATGGCTTTTTAAGGTGTGTGTGTGTGTGTGTGTGTGTGTTCTAAGACTTTGCGTGTTTGAGAGTGCCTATAATGTAGCCAGGGTTCAGTCAGGCTTGACCACCGACAGATAAAAGCTTTGTGTTGTTGAGTTGCCAGCCCAACATGGCTGCCTGTCAGAGTGGGGGAGCACTGTGTGTGAATGTGTGTGTGCGTGGGTGTGTGTGTGTGTGTGTGTGTGTGTGTGGGGGGGGGGGGGGGGTTATGCAGTTAAACGTAAATGTGATCTAGGTGCCCACAGCTGTGGAGCCCTTCCAAAGTATTACCATTTAGACAAACAGATCCACTCCACATCCATTGTCCATATAAAAAAAGGGGACACAGCAAACGTCACTTCACTGTTTAAGATGAGGTATCTTCCATCAAACATTGTCCAAGGCGATGGAAAACAGATTCTGGAGGAACTAATGACCAAGACTAAGCACTAAGCTACAGGCCAGTGGCTTGGTGAGACAAAGGAACACATTTGAGTCCTCTGGGATAACTCATTTGAACTTTGAGGCCTTGCTTCAGTGATGACCAATGCCAGAATGTGTCCTAAAGAGAGAGAAAAAAATGTAGTTTGAAAGAACCCGTGTCCCAATTTAAAAGTTGTTGTTTTGATCAGACCTGCCTTCAGGAAGATGTGTGGGGCCCCTTGTGTTAAATGGGATATGGGGAGATTTCCTTGTTGTGCCATAGAATCTCATACACAATTCGGACTTTGCTTGATGACCAGAATTGACCTCTTTGCATACTGCATTTGTCTCCTGATGTTTATTCTGGAAAGAGATGTTCACTTACTTATTTGTACTGCTATAACATGAAAAGAAGGCTGCATTGCATCCAGCAAATGAAGCTCTGTCTTCAAGAGTATCATCCATCCATCATGTTAACGGCTTCCCCACACAAGGGTCACGAGCGTGATGGAACCTATCCCAGCTGTCTTCGGCCATTAATCGGAATATGCCCTGAACTGGTTGCCAGCCAATCGCAGGGCACACAAAGTTAAACAAAAATTCACTCACAAACACACCTGAGGACAATTTTGAGTGTCCAATTTACCTACAGAAGTAGCCAGAGAAAAACCGAGTGTAGGCAGAGGGTGAACATGTGAACTTCACATGCGAATGCCGGAAGCAAACAGGTGAACTCATATCTATGAGGCAGATGCGCTAACCACCCTGCTGCCCCATGTGTATCCATCAGAGTGTATCCTAACCCTAATCCATCCATTATCTAGTGCTGCTTATCCTCACAAGGGTTACAGGCTCGCTGGTGCCTATCAGTACCAGCTGACTTCAGGCAGTAAGCGGTCGACACCCTGATCTCCTTGCCAGCCAATCGCAGGGCACAGAGAGACAAATAACCATGTACGCACCCAATCACACCTAAGAGCAATTTAGAGTGTTCAATGCATGTTTTTGGAATGCAGTATATAGCCCGATTACCCGGAGAGAACTCACGGTGGCGCGAGGAGAACATGTTAACTCAGCCCCCTGATCTATCAGGCGGTCTCGCGAACCACTTTTCCATTGAGCCGCCCCAAGTGTATCAGGTTTTTGGCAAATAAATGCTTATAATTTAATTGTATCATTGTGCAATAAAAAATTGCCATTTTACTTCCTTTGTTGCAACAACTTTTTCCTGGTTTTGATTTTGGTTTTGTTTTTTTAAATAAACTGAAAGGGAATTGGAAAAGGCCCAATATTCTTCAACAACAAGAGGGAATTGTTCAGAGCTGTATACATAGTGTACAGTACTATAATTCAAGATCATCATGGTCACTTGAGATCCTTACAAAGATCAAGCATCACAAAGTGCTTCTTCTAGCCTTGTTATTGACTATGTATGTTTTCATCAATAATTGTTCAGAAAACAGGTAGGCATCCATTATATGCATATATATGTTCATGTTGATGTTGTGGTTTTACATAAACACCAATATTACCTTGTTTTAAATAGATAATGTTGATGGTGTGGTTTCACATAAACACCAATATTACCTTGTTCTAAATAAATAGATGTGTTTGTTATTCGTGTCCATACTCCGTGTATGACGGATCTGGTGAATGGCACCAAAAACATATAGCATCTTGTCCTTGCCCTTGTCAACAAGGAACCGTCCGTTATCCCTCACTTAGCAGACAAAAGGCACTTCTTAGAGGAAGGCTCATCAGTCGCCTTTGCAACTCGGCAGATTCACTCCATAAATCCTAATTATACCCCGCCAAAGCCCCCACCCCTTCCTGCACACACAAATAAATGGTCAGAAAGTGTAAAACATCTGCTATACGCATCGTCTCAGTGGCTGTGAAAGTAAATCATCCTTGTCAGGTTTTGTTATAAAGTCAAGCGAGTCAAGAGACTTCAGCTCATCTGAACGTTAAGCACTTTTTTGGTCTGCACTAGCACCTCGTTGACCTTAGTTACTGATTATTATTTTGTTTCTTTCTTTTTCTTTTGTTCGTTTTTTCCGTTAGTTGTGTATACTTGACAAAAAGTGGTGTCTAGGGGAGAGTCACTGAAGTAAAAATTAGGGGCACAAATCTTTGAGAGAAAAAAAATAGTATAGTAAGCTGAACAGACGTCGTCAAGAGTGCAGCTACTGTTTACCCGACCCGTCTCATTTTTTTTACACCCTTGCATTTCCGTAACCATCAGGAATGTAGCTTTGGGTTTGGGACGAGACAAGTGCATGGCTACTTCCACAAAAGTAGTCGATCCAACCCAAAAAAAAAGTGAGTACTCATTGAGATAATAAAAGCATTGATTTTTACTTGTGGGGGCTGCATTTAATCTCCGAGTTGGCCACACGATTAGATGGATAAAATGGGTGGGTTTTGTAGCTTCAAGTGTATCTTTGGAGGTCCCAAACTGCTGTCTTGGCAGGTATGTGCAATACAGTAAAATTTGATAAATATCTGATGTAGCACTTGTTATGCTGTAATATGAATTATGATGTTGGTTTTGTATTATAATTTATAGGCTTATAGGCTAGTGCAGAAGATCTTGGCTCGGCTAGGAGGAAAGTGAGGTGCTCAATGACGAAACGGAATGCATATAGTCAGCAAGGTGTTATTATGTACAGTGAAGACAAAATAATACAACAGAATATATACAATATATACAATGTGCACAGGGGTAGTTGGTTGGCTCACTCAGTCAGTGAGTCACACGGCAGGTGAACGCACTGGTCAGTTCGCTCGTGGGTTTAGCTCGCCATCAACGGGAACCTGGCCTGTATAAAACAGGACCAGCGATACATAATATGATAATCTACTATTGCACATAACTCACCAAGTAAAACAACATTTTGCAATATCACTTGATAAATCATTATATCATCATGATCATAATTGTCGTGTACATGAAATAAAATCCTAGGGTGTCGATAGCAGATTGTCACTGCACAAGAGTACTCCTTTATACATTGAAGCAGTGACACGATAGCCTTAGCGCAATAGCATTAGCATGATAGTGACAAGCAACATGCTGACTCACCAGTCCCTCGTTTACAACAAATCATGGCGTGCACAATTTCTCGTGAGAAGGGCGGAACATCTGCAATGGTCTGCAATGGTGGCAGTACAACAGTTACTGTCGTGGTCGAAGCCGATTATCGCGGATTCAAATCGGCTAGGTTCGTACCTGTGTCTGCTATGGTCCGTCCCGCACCCAACTCACGAGGGAATGCCGGGCGCGGCCATGTTTAAAAAGACGTGCGCACGACGTCTCGCGATCGATCTCGCGATAGGTCGACACGATAGCTCGATGCGAATCAAGTCAGGCTAGATAATAGCAGGGTATTGAAGAAAGTAGCTGGGTTCCACTGACATTCGAGTTTTTGTGTCATGTCCCACATTTGCCAAAACAGTTCACTCTCAAATACTCTAATTTTAATGGACGGCGCCATTTTGGGCACGGAGGTGACATCAAGTCATTGATGCACCCACCACTTGACATGCCCCCCACTTACTGTCAGTGATCCTTGTTGTCATTGCTAAAATAGAGTATTCTTGGGGTGGACAGGGCTTCTCATTTGGAATTCGGCAATGAAAATGGCAGTACTGAATTGTCAAGACAAAGAAAATGCCGTGGTACATTGGAGAGACAGCAGGGCGAAAATGGAGCCTGCCGCTTTGGTTGGTTTTGAAAGGTTTATATTAAGTGCTTCTATTACCATGAACACGGTTTTGGAATGGATAAAATGTAAGAAAATGGACTAAAATGCCTAACTTGAAAGGCTGAGTTACCATCAAGTCACCCACAAACCATCGCTCCAACTTATGTACATTAGTGGCTTGATCAAGAAACGTGTGTGTGCCCCCACTCCCAATTGCTGTTTTACTAGTAAGTTTTTCAATAATATAAAAGGCTGTCTTTTCATCCAGACATTTAATTACCATGCTATTTTGTGGTTCCAGCCAAACATGTTAAAAGTTCAATAATTCACACAACCCTCACCTATTTTTTTTATTATTTTTTATTATACAATTTCATTATATATTTTTTCATCATTTCATTCTTTATCATTATGTATTAATTAGGTGCATACTATACATTTAATCTGCAGACAGCATTGGCAAACTAATTTCAAGTCTTTGGATTTGGATTTAGATTCACCACCAGACTGCTAAGCGCGCGCACACACACACCCACACACACACACTGGATTGACGCAGTCATCGTCACTCCAGCAGCATACATTTTTCCTATTTTACGTATCCAACTTCTTCACATGTCCACTCTGTGGCTTTTGGGGCAGGTGCTGTAATATTGCCAGCACCACATCAAATTTGAGTCTCTTCTTAGGCTTCTGTCCCAGTAATTTTGCTTGGAGATTGTCTTTGTAGCGCAATACAAGAAAATGATCCCCACAAACTACAGAAGTCCTGCCAAACAGTAAGGTTTTTTGGGAGTGGCCCATACACATGTTATGCGGCTTCCCTTCTGCTGAATCAATAGGTTTAGGCACAGAAAAGTAGTGCCTCCCTGTCTTTGTTTTTCCTTGTATTATTGGAGCATGAATGCATTTTGCATTGGATGATTGTAGCGTTTTCACAGACTAGTATCCTTTGCAAGCTGCCTGGTCCCTGTGACAGCCAGTAGCAAGCTAGCCTTGCCTACGAACCACTCTATGTCGGAGCTTTGCTCCCAGGAGCTAAGGACTGCCATGGCATCTCCAACATGATCTTGTGAGCCCTTAAAACCTTGCTTTAATAAAAGCTCAAGTCTGGTGCAAAATGAGGTCTAATTCTGTGCATGGGTGGAGTTAGAATTGGTAGAACAGGTGGAATTGGGAGAAAGGGGGCATTTATACCGTTGTAGGATGGAATACAACCAACTCCCTGTGGGCGAGATTAAATAAAAAAATAAAAAAAAATAGTGATCTTACAAAAATTATACATGAAAAATCTTGAAGCAGTTTATATGATAAATGAATGTAATTCTTTTACTCATACGTCATCGTTGAAAATGTGAAAAAGAATAGTGAATGGCTGAATCACCTGATACAATTGTGATCATTTTGTATCCAACATTAACGGATTTTCACATTGAAAAATGAACATTTTTATAAGGTTGTTGCTTTATATTTGAGGCCATCAGAATACCCATCAGCTCAACTGACATAAAACACACCATATGTCTGAAACACTTTGTCTCAATTTGTCTGAATGGGGCTGTGTTGCAAAATGTGACTTTTTTTTTTTTAAATAATTAATGATGCAAGATATAAAAGCTGGAATGGACATATTTTGGCAGAATGTTTGTTCCAATGTGCCGATGAAAAATCCAATGGTGTGAAAAATGAACAAGTCAGAGCACAAGTTCAAAAAAATGTGACAAATGTTTTTCTCTGTTAAATTAATAGAAGAAGAAGGTTACAACACTGAGAAATTGTTCATGGAAGACTTAGTTTTTACGAGAGCATTTATTAAAAGTATCATCATATGAAAGAAGTGTACTAACCAAGCCCTTGGTATTGATAGTGCATTGTTGTTTACTCGTGTTAAAAAACAGATGGCCCCAAAGTATGTGATGTGGGGGTAAGGGGAGTGTGGCAGCAGGTTCACACTAGTTTAGTTTTGTGTGTGTTGTCCGTGCAAGCGTCTGGTATTTTCTTCGCCCTCGTCCTTTTCTGCCTGTCTCCTCGCCTCTTCCTCCCTCTCTCTACTCAGCAGCCAGCCCACCTCAGTGTAGACAGGAGGTCAGGTCATGCCACTCCGTCCTGCTTGCTGTGAGTGCTGGGTCACCGGCCTGATAACACCGCCAACTGTTCAATATTTGAAGAAATCAAGCATTCCATTGGTTTGGAATATCATTATTTGTTTGTATGCAGTCCACCTTCTCTGAGAGGTCTTTTGTGAACAAAACTGTGCAGCTCAAGGGGAGAAGATAAAAATGAATAAATAAAAACCATACAAGAGTAAAAGCTCTTATATTTTGACATCTGTTTGGTGTAAGAACTCTGAAGAACAG